>NC_061513.1:88092717-88173077 GCF_022539505.1 Lolium rigidum
TACTAGGAAATGCCTTACCGCCGGCGACCTGAAATGGCTTACCGCCGGCGTTTTGCATTCGCCGGCGATCACCTCGCCGGTGGTAATGCCTCATCGCCGGCGCCTTCCAACTCGCCGGTGGTAAGTGCCTTTACCGCCGGCGTTTTACCCTATTCGCCGGGGGTAAGTCTTACCGCCGGCGTCTTCCCATTTCGCCGGGGTATCGAGTCGTAGTGCCGGCGATTTGGAAAACGCCGGGGATACATGAAAATTTCGCCGGTGGTAATATTAACAGGAGAAAAAATAAAAAAACTCGAATTTCACAAGTATATACACCAGAATTCATAGCATATACATAGAATATACAGGCAATTACCAGAATGACAAGTAAAATAGACATCATTAGCAAGATACACATCATTGGCAATGATACACATCATTAGAAAGTCCCGAAATGTCCATAACATGCATGCATATGCATCAATAACACAAGTGTCGACCATAGTTCAAACATATCACGACTCGAAGTAGCACATGTTACGTAAATACATATAAGTCCGAGTGTCGATGACCTAGCTAAACAACAATGACATAATAAACTAGAGAGACGGTGGCGGCAAGCATCATCACGATGAAAGGGGTCCTCCACATCTCCCTCCTCTCGTCCCGCTCGAAAGTTGGCGTATCGAGTTTCCGCCTCCTCCAAAGTGGTGTACCCCTTGTAGCCGTTGCCGCTGAAACGGTGGACCTGCCTCCTGCGTCTTCCCAGTCCTCGTAGACTCCGGGAACCCTGCCGTGGTAGACGACATAGTACGTCATCTATGCAAACACAGAAAAAAGAAATGAAAGTTGTTAGTACATTAGTAGAGAGAGATATAACATAGAGTAGTGCAAAGAAAAAGCATGGAAATTACTTAAGTAATTTTATGACTAACATTTGCAAAGGACAAAAGTGTTTGAGTCAAGTCGGCTTCGGCGGGAAGGGACGGATGCCCTCGAGCGTGTTGAATGTTCCGTCGTCACATCCATCTTCTAATCGGCCTTCTATCTCGGCCTTAGAAAGTTCGGGACCATAGTGGAACAAGCCACCATTACCGCAAACATCCCTCCACGGTATTGTGCAAATGGTCCGCTGGATGGCACGGAACTCGGCTCTCACGTTTTCATCGGTGGTGTCCGCCATGTTCACGGACATCCGGCTGAAGACCTGGATGGCAACAAGAGATCGTTACGAGACCTTACAATCGACCTCATCTGTAGGATGGCAAACCAGGCCTCCATCCCATTGTCATGCGCCGATTGCTTGAGGCAGGGGAACTTGGTTATGTGGTTGCACACATAGCAACCTTTCACTTTCTTCTCATGCCTGATTTTGTCGATGCCAACCTCGGCTATGAAGCCGCCGAGGGCTTTATCAAGTGTAGACTTAAGGTCGGTGAAGTCCTTGTCCGGATCAAGCCCGGAGTCGAGGTAACCGACATCCGAATGATACGGGTAAAAGAGGAGGAGGGTGCGGTACTTGAATCTGCGCAAAATGGAAATAAACCATCATACTCGATCAACTATGAAGGAAATTCACGAAAGAATGTAATAGAGGGTACTCTAGTAACCAAATACTTACTCGCGGAAATATGGTATGACAAAGCATTTCTTATCCTTGTTTAACACCAAGAAATCCTTGATGTACTTCGCTAGAAACGCTTGTTCGTTACGGACGACAGCTGGAGTCATGTAGAAGGGGTCCATGATAGCGATGTGCGCTGTGTTCTCCATGGCGATATCGTGCGCCATGCTGAGCGATAGGAGGCGGACCAAGTTTCGGTCGAGCTGTTGCATGTTCAAGAGCCCGAAGATGTCTTCATATCGAATGAACATCAAGTCCGCGGGGTATGTGGTGACAAAGCCAAAGCCGGTGGGCACCTTCGCCGTCAAAACCGGGTACGAGGGATTTCTATCTCGAAGAAGTAGGTCCTCCTTCATTAGAACGAGTATCATGCAAGCTCCTCATATCCGGCGTCACCTGCTGGACAATGTGTGCCGGCAGCATAGGCTGGCCTATGTGATGCATCTTCCTCCACGGGGTCGGCAACTTGTCATTAACCACTTTCTTGCTTGCGGCAACATCTCCGGACTTCTTCCGCTTCCCGGCCTTCTTCTTACTGCAACGGGGAGTGGCGTTTTGTTTCATACCCTCCGTGGTCGCACCAAGGAGTGTCCTCGGGGTAAGCCCAACTCGGGGTGGAGCGGTGAAGGCGGTAGTGTCTTCCTGCTCGGGAGTTTCTTGTGAAAGGAACAACTTCTTCTTTAGCGTACGATCGGCGGGTGGCTTGTAAGGAGAAACCCCGTCGCCCTCCATCTCAGCGATGAACGTATCGATTGGAGCTTGATCGATGTCCAACGCGTTTCCGTGCTGACTCTCGGGCTGACTGTCGGGCTGGCTATCGGGCCCAAAAGGACCACCAGCCGGTGGAGGACTCGGGGCAGCCGTCGCATCCTGAGGAGTGACCATGCCATAGCTTGCCTCCGAACCTGAGGCGGCGGTGTTCAGCCGAATTAGGGCTTTCGGCCATAGAAGGATGTGATTCTTGAGGTCCCCGAGAGTGAGCGGGGTTTCCGTTTCCGGGGGTTGATAAGGAGGATGGAGGTCTTGGCATCCCGGTAACGACCGGTTCACGCGAACCCGGCTCACGCTATCATCCATCCCGACGCAGTGGAAAATCCGCTGTGTTGGCAGGATGACACTGCCGCTCGCTACAGCCTTCAACTTGTTGTCCACATTCGGTAGCAAGGTGCAAGGAGTCGCGTTCGCTCGTGAAGACATGTGTAGGTCAGAGAGGGGCGACGACAAAGTAACTAATTTGTAGAGCTTGAGAGACTAAATTAATTACCGTGAGGGCGTCGAGCTCGGCTCGCGTTGAAGGACCGAGGCCAGGCGTGCAGGTGACTGAGGGGCTAGTACTGGGGCCCCCCAGGTCCGGCGAATCCTCTCTAGCGCCCACATTGCCGGCGGGTGGAGTCACCAAGTTGGGTGTGCATTGAGCGTGTCTAGTTGGAGGCCGGTTGTCCGAGTTGCTGGCGCCTAGGCTGATAACCGGCATCGGTCCCTTACCGCCGGCGTCGAAGTAATTCTTCATCGACAGCACAAGATCAGGGATGATTTCATTGACCCTGTTGGCTAGCGCGTCATCGACCTTGCTAGCAACCTCGGCACTGACGCGTTGCTGAACCTCGGCACTGACTCGTTGCTGAACCTCGGCACTGACGCGTTGCTCCATGGTTGTTTCCAAGTCGGCCACCTTTTTCAGAAGAGCCTCGTGCTCCCGGTCCTTCTGCGCCTGCCGCGACTCCCTAGTGCTTGCGGGCACGTCCAAGCCATAGTCGGCAAGCTTGCGACCTCCTCCGGCGCCGGGGACACGGTGGGGCTTGTCCAAAAGCGGCCGCGCCTTCACGGTGTTCGGACCCCCGATAAAAGGCGTGTCCCACGGGACTTTGCCGGCCGACGTCCGGGACGAGGAGCCGGCTGATTCGGCGGCTGCTTGTTCCGTCAACTCGCAGAAGTAACATGAACAATTTTAGAATGTAATGGACTTGGTGAGCAGTATCAAATTAATAAGCTGGTAAATTGCTTACCACTGCTTTCTCAAGTGCCATCACCTTCGCGTCGGCGACCAACTCAACTCCCACCACCACATCAGGTTTCGTGACACGTTTCCCAGCCAATTCTCTATGGTATCGGGACCTGAGATATGCCCTGAAGAGTGGGACTTTGTACTTGGCAAAAGGGGGCTCAAGGCCAACATTTATGTAGGCCTGGTCCTCCTTGTCCCATACCGCCTGCTTGCCTTCGAAGCCACGGCAACCGAGATTGTGGTGACCGATGTTCTTATCCGCCAGCTCCTTCCCCCAGGTCGATTGTCCTTTGGTGTACTCGAGCTCCTCGTTTTCCAAGAATTTATTATACTCGCTCCGGCGTCATCCGCGGGAAGTGCCGCTGGATCTCTTCCCAAGTCTCATTGTCACCAAGCATCCCCCTCGGCATGGTTTTATAACCGCTGAGGTTCTTGGAGAACTTAGAGAGGGCTCGTCTCGTTCACGATGTTATCCTTGGGATCCTCGTTCCTCGTATTCCACGAGGAACTCATACCGTGCGTGCAGCCGCGCAAGGAGTTGGGCCTGCGGATGCTGCTTCTTCTTGGTTCGGAGTTTCGTCTCGTTGACGTCGACGACGTCCCGAAGGATTGCTCCCGGTTGGAGGCCGTACCCCTTCGCCACGTGCTTGGGCTCGGTAGGAAGACCGGTCTTGGCGTCCACCGCGGTGATTATGTCGCGAGTGGTGCCGACCCTGTTTGGGCGCCGCTGCTTCCGTTTCCTCTTGGCCTCGGTAGTAGTATCCGAGCTACCCCCGGCAACGCCACTGTCGGTGGTCTCGTCGGCAGCCCCCCTCTCATCCTCACCATCGTTGTCCATCTCATCATCCCCCTCCTCTGAGGACTCGTCATCGCTGCCTGGAAGGTCCTCCAGCTGATCCGAGACCATGAGCCTGTAGTGCTCATCCAACTTCCGCTGAGAAGACCCGTCAACGTCTTCGTTGGGGTCTGCAGAAGACGACATCGCTGGCTATATCTACCTAGCACTGCACAAACTAGCATACAGTAGCATCAAAAGTACTGTCACAATAATGATGAGTAATGAACTACTCAATTAAACAACCAGTAACTAATCGTGCAGCCAAAGTATATTAGTAAACAGAGTTAAAACTATTTCAGTAATGAACTACTCAATTAAACACCCAGTACTGATCTGATAATAAGCTGGAATTAGTTTTTTTTCACTTTTAATGACACACAATTCAATTACAAAATTTAGTGATTGTGAATATACTTGTAGTCCTCACTAAATAGGCTGAATACCGTGCTTGATGACCTATTCTTATGCTGCCAGAAACTAACTGTCTAATGCATGTACTACTAACTCTCCAAACTGCATGCAAATTTCTCTATCATGCACACACACTTAGCCACTAACTTAAATCTACCAACATAGCAAGATTAAATACTGCTTTCTACCGCTGCTAACTAAACACAAGCAACTCTACATGATTAACACTGGTTAACTGTTACACAACTCTTCTCTACGCTGCCACGGCGAAAATTCGGCATGACCTTTGCTAAAAATGGTCATGCCAGAGTGCCAGAAATTCGCCGGAACGGAAGTTAATCGACATTCCGGCGAAACATTGGCACTCAATGTACCTGCAGACATTTCTATGTTGATCAACAATTGAATTTAGCAATGCACTTCACACGCCCCAGCAAGAATAACTAATGCATCCGGCGAGGACTTCACTGGCCACTGTAGATTTTTTCTTCCTTCAATTTCAGAATTTCAGTTACGTCAATGCAACAGGGAATCCTAAACAAGAAGGAATACTAGATGCATAAAAGTTCATATATATCAAACAGGTTTTGCTTGGTTCAATGCATTTGTAATTAGTTCCAACTTGTTTGGGCCCCTAGAATCTCACTGCCAACCAGAGTATACACAAGATCATCAGAACGCCACGAGACGAAAGGATTAGAAGATCAACCTGTCCCAGAAAAATAAAACGACGACAGGATCATAAGTTGCACTTAAATTTAAATTTCTACGTTCAATCATTGCAGCAGCTCAGCCAGCTGCTCGAATTGGCAGGCACACATCTTCAATATCCTGACACCCTCACTAGCTGTCCCTTGACCAACTATTTACACTAAATTTGCTTGCTTGTAAAGATGACAGCAGAGGACACCAAAGAAATTTTGTGACAGCCCTTAGCTGGAACTGCACATGCATGTCGGCTGATACGAAAAGAGCAAATAATTAAGAATGGAGTAACGTGCTAGCCTAGGCAGTACAAATATGAAGTGTGTCCTGGGGCATCCATTACTGAAAATTAATAGGAATAATGGATGATGTGGTACTAGGGAAGTGTTGCAACATATAGCACACAATATCAGTGAATCAGCCCAAAATATATGTAAAATATAGCCATAGGCGCAACACTATATGCAATCTAATGCAACCCCTCCGATCTAATGCTATCCCCAATTTGTTGCCACTATTGAGAGCTGTTCAATATGCTACTGTCAAGTTACTTAAACCCCATATTCCAATTGAAAATCAGAAAATGAACTGCCGGCTTTTCCAATCGAGTTACTTAATTGCTGCATTGTTACCCATAGATCAGGAATGCTACCCAGCATTTCCAAGAAAGCAAGAAGAACATGCACAATTCGCAAAAAGGACGGCGCGACCGTGAAGCTAGGCTAGGGCGAGATGCGGGCGGGGTGCGACAGCGACGACGGTAATGAATCTAGGGAGAGAGGGAGGGGGCGCACCTGCGGTGGAGACAGCAGCGACGGCAGCAGATCGACGGCGGCCGTGGGGGTGGGGGACAGCAGCGACGGCGGCCTCCTTCCTCCTGCTAGTGGCCGACGATGGCGGCCTCCTTCCTCCTCGCGATGGCGGCCTCCTTCCTCCTGCTGGTGGCCGACGAACTGGTGGCACGGCGGCGGAGGTCTGGTGGAGGCGGCGACGGTGAGGAAGGAGGAGAGGGGAACGACGGTGTAGAGGGGAGAGAGGGAGGCAGGGGAGAGTGGCGCACCTGCGGTGGAGGGATCGACGGCGGCAAGGGAGAGGAGAGGGAGTCGCGGCAGGCGGCGACGGCGGATCGATGGCGGTCGATTTGGGGGGAACGACAGACGCGCGGCCACCAAAACGACTAAGTCGTGGACGCTTTACCCCCGGCGTTTTGCTGTAAACGCCGGCGGTAACGTTTGAGCCACTAACAGGTGGGCCCAAGTGCATGTACCACCGGCGAAATCGACCAATTCGCCGGGGATAACAGGTGACACCATATTAATTCCGTAAACCCTGTTCATTATACAAAATCGATTCGCTAGCACAGTGGTTCCAGTCGCTTCTGCACAGCCGAAGCACCCAGGGTTCGAATCCCTGTGGGTGCAAAAAAGGCACCCTTTTTTTTCTTTTCTTAAGACCCTTTTTTATTGTTTCTAGTTATTTAGATAAATTGTAAAGTCCTTTGGCAACATCCGATAAAATAAACCAATGAAGGATAAATTGCGAGACATAAATTGATGATTTTAATTCTTGAATGAATTCAAAGTACTTTCGGCGAGATCCGATAAAAAACCAAGACATAAATTTAGGATACACTTGAGAAGGACAAATGGTTGTTCGAGAGATAATTATTATAAATACACAAATGACTTCAAAGTCCCTTCCGCTTGGTCCTTGTGACCCCACCGGTATCGTCGCGACTCCTTGTGTACGGAGGAACACTTGACCTAGGTAGCGTCGTCCTTCTTCTTCTTAGTGTGTAGGTTCTATCGTCTTCATCGGGTTCTTCCATCATTGGGTCTCCGACGAGGCCGTCGAAGTCTTGCTCGTCGGCAACTCCATCCATTCCGACGAGGGCCCTTTTTCCTCTCCTTACGACAACACGGCTGGGCCTTGACGGGTCGGTTATGAAGAAGCATTGCTCGACGTGCTTAGCCAATACCCAAGGCTCATTTTGCGCGGTGGGGTTCTTGGTCTTGGATTTGGGGGCGGTCGCATGGTGGTGACATACGCATCTTCTTTTGTGACGTCCGTAGCCCATCCGACACGAAACATCGGTAGCTTCTCCCCGACGTAGTCGAGCTCCCGATTTCCTCGATCCTTCCGTAGTACCTTTTCTTCTCTTCACCCGTGTACGATTCCATCGTCACACCCGAGTTCCGATAGTCGCTTCTGTTGTCTCTCTCCTCTCGTGGAGAATGTGTAACCATTGATGTCGTATTTCGATAAGTCATGAGGTTGGGGGCGGGCCCACAAGACAAGGCTAATATCATTTTGTCTACGCCGCTTGCCATTGGTGGGGGATTGGCATCAATCTGGTCTTTGAACCAGCTCGCGAAAGAGGAGTTGTGCGCTCTAAATACCTCTTCTTCCGTCATCGGCTTGTCGGCCCTTCTCTTGATCATGTTTATGTGCTGATCCACCCAAGGCTCTACCTCGTTCATGTGCTTGTAGTGCTACTAAGTGGGCCCTATTAAAGTCTGTTCTCCTATCATCTTGATCCGCGTCGAGTTCCCTCCCGCCGGCGTTGTGGCCTACTCCCTCGAATCTGCCGAGGTGCTTGTTGGCGGGCAATCCAACCGGATGTGGGTCGTCCTCGTTTAAATAATTCTTGCGAAAAGAGATGCACTCCTCGGTGAGAAAGCCCCGGACGATGCTTCCATCCGGATGTGCCCTGTTACGAACGTATCCTTTGATGAAGCCATTCATTCTTTCTAACGCCATCATGTTGTGAAGGAACGCGGGCCCAAGATCCTCGATATCGTCCACTATATGCACCAGCGAGATGGACCATGATGTCAAAGAATGCGGGCGGGAAGTACATCTCCATCTCGCATAGGATGGTGACGATCTCTTCCTCGCAGCCTCCCGAGTTTCTTGACGGTTATCGACTTTCGAGTGATGACGTCGAAGACGTTACATAGGTCGGTCGGCGTCGCACGAACGTGCGGTTCCATTATCCCTCGGATAGCAACCGGAAGTATCCGCGTCATCATGACATGACGAGTCATGAGACTTCATCCCGGCTGAAGATTTTTTTCGTCGGGTCCAGACCATCTGCGTATCGGCCCCGCGTAGCCTAGGGGAAATTTGACTTCTAGTAGGCACTTGAAGAATTGTTCGAGCTCATCGGGATTTAGAGTGAAGCGAGGAGGGGCGAGGAGTTTCGCGCTGCTTGGCCACCCTTTTGCGTTTGCGACCATCTGTTTCCTCCTCCTCGGTTTCCTGGTCAACCCGGGCGAAATGAAGCTCTTTTCCGATATCAAGGGCCATCGGGTCATGTCTTGCTTTCGACCCGTCTTTGGTCCTCTCCGGCATGTTGAGCACGGTGCCAAGCAAGCTCTCACACACGTTCTTCGTGATATGCATGACATCAAGGCTATGAGGCGTACCGAGGATCTTCCAGATACGGCAAGTCCCAAAACACGGACCTCCTTTTCCATACCCCCAAGAGCGGCCCGGGTTCCTTTTTCTTTCTCTTGTCTCCTTTCTTCCGCTTCTGCATCTTTATCTTACCCGCCGGAGGGCGGTCTTTCCAGTTTTTCAACGAGTATCTATCTCTTCGCCGCTTCTCCTAGGTGGAGGTCCCTCGACCTCATCCTTCCCATTGAACAGGTCTCCACGCTTCCTCCACGGGTCATTCTTGGGAAGCCACATTCGATGCCTCATGTAGACGGTTTTTGAAGACCCGGGATCCTTACCCAGCTGTAAAAACGGCGTCTTTTCCATGCACCTCACACATGCCTTGTGTCCGTGGCACACCCGGCACGCGATATATCCGTATCCAAGATAGTCCCGCACCGTCGTCAACGGTGCGGCTTTCATACGGAAAGTTTCTTGTCCGTAGGCGTCCCAAGTTTCTATCCCTTCCTCCCACAGAGTGACTAGCTCCTCCTTCAATAGCTCCGGATACGGGTTGATATCGCTCCCCGGCTGCGTCGGCCCTTGGATTAGCATACTCATGTGTATGTACTTCTTCTTCGAGGCATAGCCATGGAGGGAGGTTGTACATCCATACAAACACGGGCCAGGTCTCGTGCTTGCTGCTTTGGTTCCCAAACGGATTGAGTCCGTCGGTGCTCGCACCCAACCTCGATGTTCCTTGGTTCTTTCCCGAATTCTTCGTAATACTCATCGTCTAATGTTTTCCACCGGCTTGCATCCGAAGGGTGTGTTAGCACCGGGTTTTCAACCCGCTCCACATCACGCATCACCGCCTCCTTTCTTTCCGCGTGCCGCCGCATGAGCTTTGCTTCCTTGGGGTCCACGAAGTACCGCTGCGGACGGGGCGTGAGCGGGAAGTACCACACAACTTTTCGAGGAGATTTTCTTGTCCCTCTCTTGTATCGAGATTCGCCACACTCGTGGGCATGTATCGAGATTGGCATGCTCGTTCCGATATATTACGCGAGTCACTAATGCATGCGTGGTATTTCCGGTGCGGTAAATCGAGAGGGCACACGATTTTCTTGGCCTCCCGTAGGCTACCGGCACACGTGTTATCTTTAGGAAAGTGGATCTTCAAGTATCCGAAGAGTTCGTCCACGCTTGTGTCCGTCCATTTGTGCTTTGCCTTCATCTCCATAATATCGAGAGCGTATCTCGGACGGCTCTCCTCCGTCCCACGAGCTACATCGTACAACGGAGTTCTCGAGTCTACCTCGAGTTGATCCAGCTTAGCCTTCCGTCTACCGGCGATTTTGGGGTCGGTCGATGTGTTGCTGAGAAGAAGTTCCTGAACATGACGGTCCCGCACGGCCGCGGTTAGCGGGGTATTTCTACTCATGTCCTCGTCGGCCGCATGTTCTTCCCGGCCTTCTTGATCACCATCAACGTGTGCGCCATCCTCTTCAACCTCCTCTCCATTGTCGTGTGGGGCATCCTCTCCATCACCTTCATTATCATCATCTCCACCATCATCATCTCCATCATCATCACCATCGATATCATCATCTCCATCATCACTCATCCACTGAGTATGCCCCTCCATGAAACTATACCTGAGCAGGTGTTGATTCACTATGCCTGAGAAGGGGTCAAACAACGATCCTAGCTTGCATCTTCGACAAGGACACATTATATCCTTTCGATTATTTCGATACATGTCGGCCGTCGCGCGTTCCACGTATCTATCCACGACGCTTTCCCTCATCGCGATGACCATCGCCGCCTACAAGACAAGATCGATAATTGATTACACCGCCGTCTCGATTTTCACGGAAAAAATTCGGCATGACCTTTGCTAAATATTGTCATGCTCGGAGTTCCAAAATTCGCCGGAACGGAAGTTAATCAACATTCCGGCAAAAACATTGGCAACTCAATGTTCCCGCACGCGTAAACAAATGGAAAACAATGCATTTACATATATGGACCACCTTTTGCCACCACTAGTACTAGTGATATAACCGCGAATTTTCGCCAACATATGAACATTCCACTCATTTAGTTATGTACCTATTAGTTGCCGCGACGTCCAAAAGCACCCGAGAGATGCCACACGTCGACTTTAATGCTTGAGAGATCTAGAGATCTAAGAAATGGAGAGATCTAGCTAGATCTAGTGGAAAAGGTGGTGGGAGGACATAGATCTAGATCTAGATTATGCAAATCATGCTAGAGGGGCTAGGTAGTGCATGATTTGCTCAAATACATCATATTTTATTGGTTGAAATAGCTAAAATGGGTGGGGGAATGAGCTAACTAGTGCTTGGGTTGATTTGCCATCACATATGAGTGTGTGTGGGTGGTGGTAGGTGGCTGGTCGAATTAAATGGACATGCCCAGGTTACCGCCGGCGCCTACAACCCAAAATGCCAGGGGTAGGGCACGTTACCGCCGGCGCCTACAACATAAAACGCCGGCGGTAAGTTAAGGCCAGGTGGCCCACCCTGGCTCGGCAATACCGCCGGCATCTAGTGCGCGCGTTCGCCGGCGGTAGAGCCCAGTATCCCCGGCGCTTTGGGCCCAATACGCCGGCGGTAAGGCTAGGCCCAAATGGGACCCCGCGGCCCATTGCACCCCCGGCGCCTCAATTTTCGTTTCGCCGGCGGTACAGGAGCTACCCCCGGCGCCTTCCTACGTGTTCGCCGGCGGTACTGTTAGGCCCCCCTGGAAGGTATTACCGCCGGCATCTTCAGCTCGTATTTGCCGGCGGTAAGGAGTGCGGCTATAAGCCTTTCCCTAGTAGTGGGTGAACTACTCACTCATCACTCCGGAGGCGACCATGGCGGTGAAGAGTCCTCCGGGAGATGAATCCCCTCTCCGGCAGGGTGCCGGAGGAGATCTCCAGAATCCCCCGAGATGGGATTGGCGGCGGTGGTGGTAGGCGGAAGGGCAGGTAAAGAGGCAGCACGAGGGGCCCACACCACAGGCCGGCGCGGCCAGGGCCTAGGCCGCGCCGCCCTGGTGTGTCGCCACCTCGTGGCCCCACTTCGACTCTCCTTCGGTCTTCTGGAAGCTTCGTGGCAAAATAGGACCCTGGGCGTTGATTTCGGTCCAATTCGAGAATATTTCGTTACTAGGATTTACGAAACCAAAAACAGTAAAACGACAAGCTGGCTCTTCGGCATCTTGTTAATAGGTTAGTTCCAGAAAATGCACGAATATGACATAAAGTGTGCATAAAACATGTAGATATCATCAATAATGTGGCATGGAACATAAGAAATTATCGATACGTTGGAGACGTATCAGGCTTCTAGAACATCGGAGAATTGGGGGAACTGGAGGTCGGCTGTTGGTGAATCTCTAATATAAAACCACTTCAGCCTCCATCCTTGCATGGACTCTTTCATTGGGAAGTTGAAGTATTTAACTTCTTTACGAACAACAAACCCAACTCCACCGATGACGAAGGTCCCACCACTGCAGTTGTATCTTTTCACGAAGAAAGTCTTTTTCCACAAACCAAAGTGGGGCTCAATGCCCAAGAACGCTTCACATAGGGTAATGAAAATGGCAAGATGAAGGATTGAGTTGGGATTCAATTGCCCTAGTTGAATCTCATACACTCGAAGGAGGTGATGAAGAAATTTGTGAGTGGGGAGCGAAAGACCTCGGTACAAGAAGGATAAGATCATCACAGTAAAACCGGCAGGGGGATTGGGCCGTGAAGTCGCACCTGGAAGAATAACGTTCCCCTCGTCGGAGGAAATTATTCCGAGGCTACAGGCCCTCTTCTCATCACGCTTTGTGGTGGTAGAAACCGGCCAATCACCGGGGATAGGTCCAGCCGTGGAGCTTAATGGCACTAGCGGCACCGGAGCTAGGGGAGGAGCATCTGACGCGCTTCTCCTCAACGGGTTTGGAGGAGTCTTGGCGGCGGCGCCACAGCTCACAGCATGCGGTGGCGAGAGTGGGGTTCTTCTTTTTCACCATTATGAGATCTGAGGAAGATCTGGAAACGGCGGCGGCGGCGCAGTACTTGTAAGCAAAAAAGGATGAATGAGGAAGAAAGGATGCGAGGATGAAGTGTGGAAAAGGGAGAGTTTACCCTGAGAGATTATAAAGTAAAAGGAAGTCTAAGGATTGAGCGGGCACGTGTCGTTGTTTCCAATTTATTAAGGAGATTTCTTCTCATCATCGATCGTAGAAATCGAGGAGTCACCTTGGTAACTGCACGCAAGTAGTGGTCATTTCTTAAACAGAACCGCGCAAAAGTAGGATGGGCCCGTCAGGTCACGTCCTGTCAGTCAGAACTACAACAGTAATTACGTCATCAGTGATGTCATGAAGTACGCTTGGAGTATCCAAAGAAAAGTCAAAATTATCGGATGGGCTGACTTGAGTCTACGCACGGTTGCAAACATCCGCACCTAGACTCGGGGGCTACTCCCATCGGGAGCGCTGGACGCGCACCCAATAAATTTAGACTCGGGGAAAAATCGAATCGTTTGGCTCGAGTCTGCACCCGGTTGTAAGCACCCGTGCCCAGACTCGGGGGCTACTCCCATCGGGAGCGCCGATTGCGCACCCGACAAACTTTTTTGCACTCCAAGATCATGCACGGGGACTTGATTCTGTGTAGAGTAGCGATGTTTTGCCATCAGCAGTTAACCAGCAAAGCTGGGCATGTTACTCATTATCCTTTACGCATTAAACCTTACTTGAAAAATTGAAGCCCCGATGCAAATGTATCGGTTGACTTATGAAGACCTGCAGAAAGCTTCGACAGAAGAAGACATTCGAGTGTCACAACTTGAGTCTACGCACGGATTGCAAGCATCCGTACCTAGACTCGGGGGCTACTCCCATCGGGAGCGCGGGACGCGCACCCGATAGAAGGAGATGATGCTATTACAAGAAGGACAAGATTTATCAAAAGAGAAGAACATTCGGTGGAGGCATGCTTTAGTCTCTACCCGAAATATCTTCGGCTAGAAACTCGGGGGCTACTGTCGTGGGCATTACCCTTCGGGTAACTGTTATTTCCCTATCCTATACGGCCCAACTAGAGGCCCATGAAGACACTCGATGGCAAGGTGGACTACTACGTCGGTGTCGAAGAAGATTCCTTGAAGAACAAGACGAAGAGACGAAGAATGCAGGGAAAGTCTAGAACTAGGGTCCTTTGTAACCTAGTCGTACCCGGACAGATCTCTCGAGACCTGGCTCCCTATATAAGGGCCAGGAGAGGGGCTGCCGAGGGACACACGCAATCTTAGCAATTTTAGCCACCGTAAGTCCAGAGCTAGGTCCCCGTAGAACTTAACCTCTCGACGAGATCACAGCCGAAACCTTCGGCACCCCATTGTAACCCGATATTTTCATAATCAAGATCGGACGAGCGGGACGTAAGGGTTTTACCTCATCGAGGGCCCCGAACCTGGGTAAATCGCTTTCCCCGCTTGTTTGATAACCGATGTCTCGTGTCAGCCTACAGGATTCCATCTACCCTAGGCCCCAAACGGAGGGCATTGCCGAGGAGTACCCTGGACACCCATCCAACCAATCTTGCCCAAATTTTGAGGAGTGGTGGAGGAGGCCTCGATCTATAGTTCTACCAAGAGAGATTTCACCAATTCGTGCTAGTCCTTTGTGGATCTTGGAGTTAGGGTTCCTATGGTTGGATCTTGGAGGAAGTGCTCCTATGGAGGCTAGCTTGGAGTTGTGCTAGCCCCATAGGGTGTTGGGAGCCTCCTAGTGTTGTGGAGCTCGCCCCAACCTTGTGAAGGAACCACCGCCTCGACCGGTGCCTTAGTGGAGAAGGGGGAGCCCCTTTGTGGAGCTCTCTCGAGGAAGAAGGTGAGGCCTTCCTTTGTGGTGTGGCCACCTAGCCTCTTGTGTGAGGCTAGCATCTCCTCAACGCAGACGTACTCCCTTTTGTGGGAGGAACTGTGGGAAACAAACCTCGCCTCGTCTCCGCGCCCTCCGGTTGTCCCGCTCCTTACCCTTGTTATTATGCTTGGTTACTTTGCTTGTTGCACTAGCCTAGGATCACACTAGGAACATCTCCACCACTAAAGCTATCACCTTTACCTTCCGCACCACCTAAAATCTAAAAAAGACTAAAAATTTGTGTAGCGTCCATTCACCCCCCCCCCCTCTTGTTTGCTACGATCCGTTCAATTGGTATCAGAGCAAGGTTTTCTTGCTCGGGCTTTACCGCCTAAGAAATGCCCGAAGAGATGTACCGACGCCTTATCGCTCTCACCGTACAAATGCAAGATCTTGGAGCAACGTTTGTGGATGACCATTGGATCAAGCGAAAGTTCTACAACGCTCTCCTCCTTTATGAGGAAGTGAAGTTAACGACCATCCGCCAAAACGCCTCCTTCCGCGCTATGCAATCCGATGAAGTCCTTAGCGAAGTCATCGCTTTGGACATCTCCAAGAAGAATGCGGAGGATCTTGTTGCTCGCGCCCACAACACCTGCAAGCCCAACCTCGCATTGAAGATGAAGGTGCATGAAGCTAGTGAGAGCGATGAGGATCCCATTGAGTGGGGTCCGGATGATCTCAAAACCAACTACCATGAGCACATGGCCCTCGCCGCCAAGATATTTTGGGAGGGAAACAAGACACGAAGCACAAGACCAAGAAGACCACGTGATTCTCCAAGGAACTTCTCCAAGAGTCCAAGGGAGGGGCAAAGGGGGAGAACATGCTACAATTGCAGCGACAAAAGTCATTTTGTTGCGGATTGTATCTATGAGATAAGAGAAGATAATGGTGGAAGGCTCGCCTGCAAGGAAAAGTTCAAGTCCCTCTCCAAAGGATTCTCCAAGTTCTCCTCCAAGCCCGATGACGACAAGGTCTCCTTCACCAAGAAGCCAAAAGCTTTTATCATCCGTGAAGAGTACTCCTCCGATGAAGATGAGGAGCATGAAGACAAGAGCTCCAAGAAGGAAGAAGAGGGAGTGGCCGCCATCGCCATTTCCACTCCCTCCATCTCCCTCTTCGACTCTCAAAATGAGAACCTCGTCACCAACAACTCCCGTTGCCTCATGGCAAAGGTATCTCCGGAGGTAGAATCCCCTTCCAAACTCACATCTCCATCTATTGCTTTATCTATTGATGATGCCACTAGTCTCACCATTAAGCGTGAGATCATGGGTTTGGATTCTTTTCAGACTAACATGCAAGGGGATACCAAGACCCATGTTGGGGCCCTCTTGGCCCAACTTGGTGCGGCTCAAGACCTCATTGAGGAGAAGGAGAGGCTTGAGAGGGAGGCGGCAAATGAGATTGTCTCTCTCAATCAAGCGCTTGAGGAGGAGCAAAACTTGCGCATGTCTCTTGAAGCTAGTGTCATCACCCTCGAAGACTCCAACAACGCCATCATCTCCCAACTCACCAAGGACCGAGATCATGCTCTTGGATTAGTGGGTGAGCTCAAGAAGAAGAAGCTTCTTCTTGAGGATGACCACACATTACTTCTTGAGGAAGTTGCATCTCTCACCAAAGACTTCAAATACTTGGAGAGTAAACACGCACCTCCCTCCGAGACATGTGGTCATCCTCAAAAGGAAGCTCACAAGGAGAAAAATGATGGAGGCCCAAACTCATGTTGTGACGAGCTCGTTGATCAAGTTGCTTCTTTGAAGAGGCACAATTCTTTGCTCTTGGAGGTAAATGCTCTTCAAGAAGAAGCCTTGGATGAGTATTACCGCTTGTGCAAGGAGAAGACCTCATGTTGCAATCATGAAGAAGAAATTGCCACTCTTGAGAGCACCAAGGCCAAGCTATTGAGTTTGAATGTCATGCAAGAAGAGTCCTTAATGGAGTGCCTCTGCATGAGCAAAGAGAAGGTTACTTGTTGTGATCATGAGGAAGAAATTGCCTCTTTGAAGAGGAGCAAAGCCAAGCTCATATAGGTCAACTCCATGCAAGAAGAATCTTTGAAGGAGTACTTTCCCTTGAGCAAGGACCGTGTTTGTTGCAACCATGAAGGTGATATTGCCAAGATGGAGAGTGACAAGCGTCTACTCATGAAGATGAACTCTCTCCAATAAAAAGCTTTGATGGAACATTTCCGGGTGAACAAGGCAAAGGAAGTTCAAGTGTTTGGTATCACTCACTCTCACCCGGAGCATGAAGATGAAGTCAATCGATTGAAGGCCAAGATTGATAGACTCCAAATCCAAGCCAAATACTTGGAGGGAGTCATTGAAGCCAAAGATGGAGCCAATGAGGGCTCTTGCAATGGAGGAGTGGCTACCAAGCCAAAGAGGAAGAGAAGTAGGAGGACCAAGAAGAAGAAGAACAAGGAAAACATGGAGATCAACCATGAGGGAGGCGACCCCAACTCAAGGAGGGGTGGAGTTCCCGACTCCACCACAAAGGGTTTCGCCGGCTCTAACAACCCTTCTCATGTTCTTTTTGTTGACTACTATGGACATATTCGTGCTCGCTTTATTGGTCCTCAAGAGGACAATGTTGATTGGACTATTTGGGTTCCCAAACCCCTTGTTACTAACATGATAGGACCCATTGAAAAATGGGTACCTAAATCCAAGACTTGATTCCTTGTAGGACTATGCTTCCGGTGGTACTAAATTGGTGGTTGATAGTGGAGCCACAAGTCATATGACCGGAAGCAAGGAAATTATTGTCAACCTCGAGCCATCTCACTCTACCGTTTCATATGGCGACAACACGTGCTCAAAGGTATTGGGTGTTGGCAAGGTGGTGGTAACACCCGACATTTCACTTGTGAATGTCCTCCTTGTCGAGACCCTTGGTTACAATCTACTTTCCGTTCATCAAATTGCTCGTATGGGTCTTTGTACCTTTTTCGATGAACATATGGTGGTCCTCTTGTGGAGCAAGAAACTCCGTGTAGCCTTTGTTGGATATGTGGAGAGTGGGTTGTATGTTGTTGACTTCTCCGGAAAGACAACATCTTCCGCTCTTTGCCTATTCGCTAAAGGTGACAAGGGTTGGTTATGGCATCGCCGACTAGCCCATGTCAACATGAGGACTTTGCAAAGTTTCCACAAGGGTGGCCACATTCTCGGACTAAAAGAAAATGTTTCCTTTTGCAAAGATCGTGTTTGTAGGGCTTGCGTACAAGGAAAAATGCATGGAGCTCCTCACAAGGCCAAGACGACCATCTCTACCACAAGGTGCTTGGAGCTCCTACATGTTGACCTCTTCGGTCCACCGTCTCATGAAAGTCTTGGAGGAAAGAAGTATTGCCTCGTCATTGTTGATGACTATTCACGCTATTGTTGGGTATTCTTCTTCAAGTACAAAAGTGAGAGTCAACGGACCATGATGGAGTTTACCAATCAAGTTCAACGCAAGTACAACGCCACGTTCTCGCAATAAGGAGCGATAATGGAACGGAGTTCAAGAACTACACCTTGGATGACTTCCTCGGCGAAGAAGGAATCCAACATCAATACTCCTCGCCATATAGTCCCCAACAAAATGGGGTTGCCGAAAGGAAGAATCGAACCTTAATCAAAGATGCTCGAACCATGATGATGGAGTACAAGTCCAACTATAACTTTTGGGCGGAAGCTATCTCTACCGCATGCCATGCTACTAATCGCCTCTACTTTCGCAAGGGTCTAGAGAAGACACCATATGAGATCCTCACCGGCAACAAGCCCAATGTGTCATACTTAAAGGTCTTCGGATGCAAAGGCTATGTGCTTGTCAAGGACACACGTCTATCCAAGTTTGATTCAAGAGTTCAAGAAGGAATCTTCGTTGGCTATGCAACGGATTTTCACGCCTATAGAGTCTTCAACAAGTCAAATGGGCGAGTTGTAGAATCTTGTGATGTGACATTCGATGAAGATGATAGATCTTTGGAGGATCGAAGTGCTTCTTGTGGGAAAGGAGATGCAATTCCCCCGGATGCCGTAGGAAGGATGGGTGTTGGCATTCGCCGACCTCAAGAGCTACCTTCTATGAGTACTGGGGAAGGACCAAGTTCCACCCAAGTGGAGCCATCTACACCACAAGGCCAAGCTTCTTCCATTGATCAAACAAATGCAAGCCAACCTCTACAAATACCTCAAGTTCAACATCAACAACAACAACAACTACCGCAAGCTCAACTACCACAACAACCGACATCAAGTGACCAAGGTCAAGCTTCAAGTTCTTCACCGAATGGCTCGGGGACAATCTCTATGGACACTCCCATTCCCAATTTCCCCGAGTCATCCGGCTCTCATGATGATGATGATGCCCCATACAACAACAATGATGGTCAAGGCGAGGATCTAAACCATGATGAAGGCCAAGAGGACTCACAAGAACCTACTCCTATAGCCGATATTCGCCATGAAGATACTACTACAAGACATTTGCGCCTCAAGTCTCATTCCTTGCGTAATGTCATTGGGGACCTAAAGAGCAAAGTGACCACTCGGAGGCAAGTAGCAAACTTTTGTGAGCACCACGCCTTTGTCTCTATGGTGGAACCACTCAAGGTTAATGATGCACTTGAAGATCCCGATTGGT
This sequence comes from Lolium rigidum, assembly GCF_022539505.1. Lineage (NCBI taxonomy): Eukaryota > Viridiplantae > Streptophyta > Magnoliopsida > Poales > Poaceae > Lolium > Lolium rigidum. The sequence continues at coordinate 88,112,239 of NC_061513.1, forward strand.
TGATATCAATGCAAGAGGAACTCAACAACTTCAAGAGCAATGATGTGTGGACTCTCATGAAGCGTCCCGATCATTGCCGCAATGTTATCGGCACCAAATGGATATTCAAGAACAAGCAAGATGAACACCGCATCGTCATCCGCAACAAAGCAAGATTGGTGGCACAAGGCTATTCTCAAGTTGAAGGCGTGGACTTTGGCGAAACCTTTGCACCCGTTGCAAGGCTTGAGTCCATCCGTATCCTTTTTGCCTTTGCCGCTCACCATCGTTTCAAGCTACAACAAATGGATGTCAAGAGTGCTTTTCTTAATGGTCCTTTACATGAGGAAGTACTAGGAAAAATACCCGTGCGTTGAGATTCTCTAAAAGATGCCTATGACCAAGATTAGAATCATAGATCAAGAAAAATAAAATTTATAAAAACGAGACAAAACGACATTAAAATTTCATGCGGAATCAAGTATCGTACTGTAATATAATTTTATAGGCCACGAAAATTAGTTCCAAACAAAATATTTAAGTTAATTTAATCAACACATGATGTTGAGCTTATCAGAAGATCAAATTGCGTTTATCATGCAAGAGGGACGATGATGAATAAATTAACTTGTGTTACATCGACATAGCTTAAGTTTAGTAAGACAATCCTTGGTGTTCTGAATTATCATACGAACAACATTGAGCATAGGTGATCAGACAAAACAAAGCAGATGTCAAACCACATATCCTAGTAATCAGACTCACTTTGAAACAATGACAAAATAACAAGAAAAACAAACTGAATGCAGTAAAGCAACTCTGTATCAGTTTATCTAAGCAAAAAACAGTCAATTGAGTTCTCTAGTACTGCTTATGTCCTGCTTCGTTACTGCTCCTACTTAAGCACCTGTATCCTAGCATGTGGAAGGGGAGGAGAGGCAACGAAGGTACAACCACCGCCAGCGAGCTGAAGTCTGTGGTGGACGCGAAGGACTCAGGCTGAGCACAAACGCAGTGTCCGCTGGATTGAGAGCTACCGGCGATGGCTAATCAGCTTCGGGCTTCTTGGATCCGGCAAGACACAGGGAGATGCATGGGAAATGCAGTACTGCGCCGGTGGATGTCGAGGCACGGGTTAGAAGGGGCAGCGCCGGTGGATGTCGAGGCAGGGGACCGCTCGGCTGTGACGGCGCGCAGCCAGGACTTACGCTCCAGCATTTCCTCGACCAGGCGGTTCCTCTCGTCGATGAAAGAAAAGCTCATGACGGCGGTTCAGTTCGGATGGACGAACCGAATCCTTATCATCTTTCAGGCATAAATAGATGGGGTTTTTTGTTAGCTGGAACCGTAGTGGTCGATTGATTCGTACACAGACGACACAGGCGGTCGACATGGACTCGTTGAAGAATGCGGCCAGCAGTACTATCCGCGCACCGTCAGGCCGCCCTGCGGCCACGGTGCTGCTGGCTGCCGCCATCAGCAGCGTCTCCCATGGGCGAGCCAGAAGCAGCCTCCAAACCGGCCATCTCCTCCAGCCGGTGGAGGCTAGGGCGTACGCAGGGACAGAGGTGGCACATCAGGGGAAGCAGAGGAGAAATAGGGGAATCGGGAAGAGACGCAGAGACATATGTGTTACAGTGGTTTCCGCTGTTTAATCCTGCTGAAGGACAGACTTGGACGGAAGCCTGCTGCTAGTGGAGCTCGGAGAGGACCAGGTCGAGGGGCTGGGTCCGTCATCGATGAGGACCAGGTCGCCAGCAGCAGCATGGATCTGGTGGTGGAGCAGGTTAGGACAACGGAGATACGTGCGTTCGCTGAGCACAAGCCGGATGAAGATACAAGTATAAGGCAGACCAGGCAGTCTTTACCGTCGGCTGATTCCGCCGGAGGAGGTGGCCGAGAATGGTACGGCGGCGGAGCGAGGGAGAGGGATCTACAGTTCGTCGATTGGGGAATAAAGAATAGACGACGATGCCACAGTTTTTTTTTTCTTTCTTCCAACCGTTATTTCCACTTACCAATGGTATTGGTGGGTAATTTGATGTTTGATGGAAGGGTAAAACAGTAAAAAGTAGGACCGACGAACAAGCAACCTTATTTTCTTTAGGAAAACGCTCACGTTCCCTCTCTTTTCCTCCCACTCGCCGTTGGATCCTTTCAATCGAACCGTTCTCCTTCCGCCACGTCGCCACCTTATCCGTCCGCGGACCGCGCCGTTCCGGACCGCGCCGCCCCCGACCTCATTACTGCGCCTCGCCGCGCCCCTTAATCACGCTCTCGCGCGAGGTGGCGGAGGAAGCGAGCGGCGGCCGGGGAGCGGTTCCGGGAGATTCAACCGCCGCCGGCGACGATTTCCGCCGCCCACCGGAGAACGGCGGCGCCAAGCTTCGTAGTAGAGGTTCGTCGTCCTCTCGTGCTCCTCTCGTGCTCCTCTCATGGAACCCTAGACCCCGATCCCCGCCATTCGCTCCATTTCCGAACCCCTAGCTATGTAGGTTCATCGGCGCCGATCTCCTCCCCGCGTCGTGTTCTTCTTCGTTGCCGATCTGTTCGGGTGAGTAGCTTCCCTCTCATCTCTTGTTCCCTGGATGTCCTCCTCCCCGATCCGAAGCATGTCCCCGCCCCTCACTAATGGGATTTCCTTCCTATTTCCGGCATTTCCGACATAGTATTGAAGGTAGAGAGCGCCCTGATCTATTGGGAGACGTGGAAGTGAGAATCTTCCACTTTTGCTACGGATGGATGTGAGTTTTTTCCACTCGAAATATCATGTCTGTACCAAACTTTTGCAGATGTTCCTTTCATTCTACCAGCGAGATGTTCATGTGTTAGTTATGTTTGCCTTTGTTTATGTAGCAATATATAGTGTGCTCATGGTTCCATTTGCAGCATTTGATTTGGTTGTTTATGGTAGCATGTACCAAACCTTTGCATTTCCATGCCCATGTCCATGTATATCTGTCCATGTCCATGTGCATCATTTTTTGTTAAATGTATGTGTATTGCTACATTATTCCATTTTTTTGCTTCATTTGTTTTTTGATATACAACTTGTTTTTTGTTCATTTTTTGTTGTTTCGGGTTTCCAAAAAGCTGGGAAGCAACCTATGCCTAGTGCAGAGGATCAAGCTAAGTGGACTTCGAAAGACCGTTTTGCTTGCGAAGCGTCTACGTGGTGTTGCGGATGAGTTGAAGCCCGAGAAAAGAGCTATTATTGAGCAGAAGAGTGCCTTTAGTTCATTACTAAATGTTTCACCATTCAACATACCGAATGAGCTCATAGACTATGTTGCGCAGCATATCACACCGTCTCTCCGTGAGTTCAGAGTTGGGAAGAAGCGGATTGTTTTCACCAGAGATATGATTACCAAGGTGTTTGGTATACGCTCAGGGCAAACCCCAGTTGTTGAACTCAAAAAGTTTGAACAAAGTGCCCTTCGAGATGTTTACAGGGGTTCTAATCCTAGACCCGATATTCCTACCACCATCAAGGTCCCGAAAGGTTGTGAAGACAACGATGAGGATACTATAGTTAGGTCCCGGGACCTCCTATGTATGGCTACCGTTGTTGATCCGAAGAGCGACAATCATGTTGGTATGGACTACTTAGGTAGCATGCTTCATCCATCTAGAACCCATGAATATGCCTCGGGATGAGTACATCCTGGAGCAGTTGATGCAAGAGGTTAAGAAGATGCGGAAGAAAAGGTTAAAGACTCCTTCTCTTAAGAAAGGGAATTCCAAGTTTGAGTTTTGGATCTCTCGGCCCATTTGCTCGCTCTTGGTGTATGTTATCATTCCGACAACTTGTTTCACTTCCTGCACTTAATTCTACAAGCATAGTTTTGGTTGCTCACGTCATCTGTTGATCTGTTTTTCTCTTTTGCGGATAATCTATTTGGACCATCTTCAGTTTCCTCCCGGCAGTCATGTCATAGACTATTCACTGCCAAGAGTTTGTCATGTCAAATGCGGTGATTTTGTTTTTGCTGTTCAATGTGACCTTTCCAAGTTGTTTCTTCACAACACCAAGGTTTTTGGTAGGAGACCGGTAAGGAAGTAACCTGCATTTCCATGGTTTTTTTTGTTATTTTCTTACTTGCTTCAATTAGGATTCTTATCATGTTTTTCCTTGTTCTATGTGTAGTTCCTCGATATAAGTGAAACACCATATGCAAATGTACTACCTGGACGTGCCGAGGAGCTCCTGTTGAACTCGAAGTGAACCCTTCAACCTCACTAAATGATTGGCTTGTTTTCCCTAGCAGCCAGGAACTTGAGGTATTGTTCATGCTTTGCAATCTTATTTATTTGTTGCTACTTTAGTGTTACATCTTTGCTACCTTCATGCACTTTTGGTTGCTACTGATCCGTACTTGCTAATTATAGATTATCTTTTTTGTTTTTTGGTGCTTGTAAATTTTGTATCTGTTTTTATGCTCCAATACTTTATATGAACTGCTACAATACTTAATATGAACTGCTCATATATCATTTTTGCTACATTCAAATGATTATGTTTTTCGGGTTCCGGACCGTTATAAGCATTTGCATGAGAAACACAAGACCTTGTTTGCTGCTTGAATTTGATATAGCAAACAAGAATTATGTTCGTTGGTGTCAAGCGTATGCGAGTCTCAAAGGATGGTCTGCTCTACTTTGTGATGTTGATGCTTGCATCGCGGACACAAGAAGGTCCAAGTGTTACATTCCAAGGTATGCATGGAGATGTAAACACCGATCTAGGAGAGGATGTTTCTGCAGATGATGATGAGCGATCGACAAGGAGGACTCTAGTGATGAGGATGTTGATGAGGAGGAGTCTAAGGGTGCCGATATTGCTTGTGGATGATCCGGAAGAGGATGGTTCCGCAGATGATGATGATTATATTCCTACGGCTTGCTCGGAAGATTGTGATTTTGAGTTTGCACCAAGAGATTCCGATGTTCCATCACACCACGCCGCACCGGATGTTCCACAGCCGGCTATTATTAGAGACTCCTCTTTCCCATCTGAGGATGCTTGTGAACATCAATCTGTTGATAGCCCTGCGAGATCTCCAGTCCTAGATGATTCTGCTAAGCGTTGTAGGGAAATTGCACTTGCCAAGGCCCCTGATGCACCCCCTTTTGACCTTTTTGAGCCTGGCACCCCTGAATGGGAGGACTTTAATAACATCACCGTTTTAGTACACCGATGCGGTTGGTGGCTCTGCTGTAGAGATTCTGTCGCATGCGGTCTCTGCGATGCTTCTTTAGCTATGAAGGTTGTTGATGTTGGTCTTGCTGCCAAGTTGCTCGCTCAAAATATGTCCGCTCCGAGAGATTCCTAGTGCTGAGAGCCCTCCTACTCAGAGTTGTGTTGCGAAGATGCCTCTTCCAGAGAGCTCTGCTCATGAGAGTCCTGCTGGTGAGTTGCCTAGTGCTGATATGCTTAGTATGTTTTTCTTCCATTTTGCTTTATTTTATTTTTTCATTCTTTTTTTGTGACCTTTTTTTTTCTGCTGCTGCATTAGTGCTTTATAGTTGCAACATTAGGGTACTTCATGTGGTACTTTAGTACATCACTTGTGCTACTTAGCATAGACTTCCTTTTACCCTTATTTCTGTTCATTTTTTATAGCACCACACTAGTGCTTATATAGTTGCTACATTACTGTACTTTAGTAGCTACTTTAGTACATCAATGCTGCTACTTAACATACACTGCTTCATTCCTTCTTTTTTGGTTCATTTTTATAGTGCTACACTAGTGCTTTTATATTTGCTACATTAGGGTACTTTAGTAGCTACTTTTAGTACATCAATGGTGCTACTCCTGGGGTTTTTTGAGCATTTGTTTTTTTTGCTACCTTTAACATAGACTTGTGCTCTTTATTTTCTCACATTTGATTTGTTTCCTTTATTCTTTTGCGGTGATTGTTGTTCCTACACCAGCTGATATCCCCACCGATGTCCATGCTCGCTATACCTGCCGATATCCCCGTCGACATCCCCACCGCTGTCCATGCTCGATGTCGATACCCCTGCTCGATATCCCCACTGCTATCCCCGATGCTTGTCATTGGAGATGCTATCGCTCGCCGATATCCCCGCTGCTATCCGCTGCTATCATTGGTGCTATCCCTGCTGATATCCCCGCTGCTATTCCCGATGTTATTCCCGTCTGCCGATATACCTGCTGCTGCGGTAGATGTCATTGCTTGAGCCTGTCACTCCTGTTCATCCAAAGTCCACGGGTTTTGTAGCATTCAATTAAAACGCTTCTTTTATTTTTCCATTTTTGTTTTTGTTCTTTAACAACATTTTTTCTTCTTTTCGTGTAGGTGCCACGATCGCTGAGACATCTTCAGGCAAGAACATTTCAACTTCTTCTGGTCCTGAAACACATGACAGGAAGAATAGGCATAAAAGGGCAGCAAAAGGGCCAGCTGACAGTACTCCTCCAAAGATGAAGAAGATTAAGGTCTCTCAAGATTCACGTGAAATCTATGATAAGTTTATTTGTCATGGTCGTAAGCTTAAGAGGCAGCCAAAGGACCGTGCTCTGTGAGTTTTTCTATACCTTTTTGCTCGTTTTTTTTATTTTCTCGATGTGTTTTCAATTTGTTTTCCCTAATTACTTTCTTTTTTTCGCATTTGCGATCCTGAGTTTGTGAGGATTGGACGCTACTATTGCTCATACAAGAGTTTCCTGGATTCTCTTAAGCCATGCCATTACCTAAGCAGTGAGGTTATGAATGTGTGGATTGAGAAGTTCAACCGTGAAGCAAAAATTATTGGCGACAATAATCCAAGGGCCAAGAAGAAGTTTGCCTTTACCCGACTTATGGTGGTGAGCAAAACCATATCATGCTCCCTCTGTATTTTTTTACCTTCCTAAACATGTAACTAGTTTCTAGTATCACCATTTTTTCCTTCATATGTAGGATAAGTTGAGTGTTGATCCAGCAGCATTTGAGATAGAAGGTTGTTTGAAAGAGTTCAAGACTCTCAACTCAAAGTTCAAGCTATTAAAAGATGATCTTGTATGTTTTCATGTATATATTCATACATTTTGTTATTTTGTTGCATTTTCATCTTGTGTTACCTTTTCGAATGACTTTTTTGTTTTTGTAGTTGTACTTCCCAATTGTGAAGAACAATCAACTGGGCCGTGCCCTGCATAAACTTGTGTTTAAAGAAGTTCCACATTTTTGATTCAATGAGAAGTGCAAAGGATGGTAGCTTGTCGGAACAATTTGCTACCAATCTGGTTAGTTTTAGGTTATTACATGTTTAAATATCTTACATCTGTAGCAAACCTAATTTTCTTTTTTGTATCTTGTTTATGTAGTTCATAAACTTCAACAAGCTTCTCATTGAGTGCAATTTAACAAGATTCAATCTGGATGATTTCACCCTAGGCGACATTGAGCACCCACGAGCAAACAACATTGTAAGTGTGCTTTTTATACCTTTTGATGTTGCTACAATAGTGTTTTCCCTATGCTACATTACTGTATATCTGTCTGCTACTTTAGTGCAAACTTCGAGTATCCTTACACCAACACCTTTTTTGATGCGGAGTTTGATTGTGGGTTCTTTGTACAACTTTTCATGGAGAACTTTGACTCAAAAGTGATGGCTCGGTTTGATAACAATGCTATCCCAGATCATAGGAGAATTGTAGCAGCTTCTCTCATTGAGAACGGGGACAATGGGCGGGATGCCGTCGAAAAGTTGATGGAAGATGAGTTGATTAAAAGGAAGAAATACCTCGCTTAGTTTTAGTTCACACAGTAGGCTATAATTTTGTGTCGTTTGTGGCACTGCTAGCTTCATAAACTATGTAGTTGAAAGTGTTGGCCACAACATGTTTCGATGTTTGTCTCGCACCTTTTGTAACCGCTCAAGACGGTGCTTTTCAATGTACTGAGATTAAATGATATAAGCTACTGCATTGGAATCTGTTTTTGTCTTGAAGTGTTTTATGAAAATTGTTTTTTTGTGTTCAATTACTCTGCGCTATCATAATTGTTCCTTTGCTACTTGTTCCACGGTTTGATAATCTTCCTCGCAACAAGCTGTCCATTTTCCTGGCAACATGCTTGTCCATTTTTCGATTAAATCTGGTCCATTTTTCAGTTAAATCTGGATGATCCATTGCATCTTCTCATTTAGCTACATTAATAACCTCCCAATGCTACTTTTATTGCCCACTTATGCTACTATTGCCACAACCATCTGCTACACCTCTTATTTTTTTTTGCTACATTAGTTTTGAACGTTTGCTACTATTGCCACAACCATCTCCTACTCATCAACATTACCATGAATTGTAACACAATAATAAATATATCACAAATGTATACGCTACTCATAAACTTAACAACTTCCTTGTATCACAAATATATCTGCTACACGATCAAATAGGACAATCAAATATATCTTATTTTTTTACATGTCAACTATTTGTACAACTCGAAATTGAACTTTTTTCATGTTGACATATAGAAAAAATAGTAGTTACAAGTTTCCTGAATTCAAGTTTCCTATCTTGTCTTCTCCGGTTGAGAGTCTTTTGCATCTTTAAATTGCTTTGCAAGTACCATATACTCGCATTCCTTCAAGTTGTGTCCTTCTTCATTGCAAAATGGGCATTTCTTCTTTCTATATTGTCTTTTTGGTTTTGGCTCTTTCATAACCTTTGGCTCCTCGAGCTTTTTTCTTTCTCTTCTTATTAGCTTCATCCCTTAGCTCAACTAGTGGCTTCCTTCTTTGCTCCTTCTCTTTTGGACGACCTTTGGGCTTTACTGCGGTTGGGTTACGAAGATTCGTTGTTTGAAGGTGTCTCGTGTGCTACTGGTTGCTCTTGCTTGCTGCTGGTTTAGGTTGCTACCATTTTGCTGCTTGTTCATGATGAACATTTGATGATCTTGGATCTGTAGCAGCCCCATGTTCTTCTCCACGACCTTGCTGCCCGGCTACTCTAGCTCTATGCATTGCAGCAACAACCTTCTTTGCCTCATCAACCATGTCCAACACTATTGCATATGTGTCATCGGCAATACGAGAATCTGCTGCCAAACTATTCGGTTTTACGCAAAGGGAGTTGTACTTCAAAGTGTTGTTCACCGGAACACCAAACTTGCCACCAGTTGATCCTGGATCAGGCACAGGTGTTGTTGCTGCCATTGACCAGCGATGGATCATGTACCTTTCTGGAATGCTCCGTACATTCATGTGAACTATCACCCTTATGATATGAGGGCATATCAGTCCACACATCTCAAATTGGTTGCAGCCACATGTGTATGTTTCTTCCTCTAACCCAACTTGTACTCGTATGTTCCGACGTCAAGTCCGGGGTTTGGGACAAGATCAAAACACAACTCTTCTAGCTCTGTTCGAAGCGGATAAAATCCAGTTGACATTTGCGAGCATCTTCCGGAACTCGTCAAACACTTCTCTTGTGTAGAACAGACACTTGCTTGCTTTTCAATGCTCCAGCTGCATTAATTTGTTTGTAGCAAATACAATTAGGAAATGTTAAACAATTTTCTATAGTTTTTTTAAACTGCAGTGAATTACTGGACACTAAGAACTTGCTACATTTTTTCTAAGATGCTGCAATTGGTCTCAATAGATATAAATTGCTACAAGTAGTGCTATCTTCACTAACATGCTACAATACAAATTTTTGAAAAATTGCTGCAATTGTCTCACCTTCCCCAAAGTGGAGCGGTTGTAGTTTCCATTATGAAACCTGAGTTGTCTTCTCTATCAAGCATGAGGTTCTGGCATAATTCGTACTGTTGCACAAAATTGTATACTGATTCACCTGGTCGCACCAAGGTCTTGAAGTAAGAGTTCAGTCCTTCGGAGCGTCCCGTGGTACTTGTGAATGGAAAGAAGTTGTGCCTAAAATACACTCGGTGCCCATGTCTTTCTGCTCCCCCACATGTTTTCCAAGTGTGTGTTGTCATTCATTTCATAGACTTGCAGCATATGCCGCCAACATAACTCAAATTCTTCGGGAGTATCTCGTTCCATATATGCATGAGTAGAATGCATCTGCAAATGGATTTCCTTCTCTCAAGTTTGGCCCAAGCTTTTTCCTAGCAAGACTCAAAACATGATAAAAGCAGCATCTATGAGTTGCGTTAGGGAACACCTTGCTAATCGCAGTTGCCATTGCTTTATCTTGGTCGATCATTATGTTTTCCGGTGCCATGTTATCCATTGCCATCATCCAACGCTCAAAAACCCATCCGAATGTTTCAATTGATTCATCCGGTAGCGAGCACAGCCCAACACAATTGTTTGTGTGTGGTTATTGATTCCCACTATAGGAGCAAATGGCATATTATACCGGTTTGTGCAGAACGTTGTGTCAAAGAACACACAGTCCTTATACTTATGGTACAGCGATCTAGTCCTTCCGTCGACCCAGAACAATGCTCTTACTGCATTATTTTCATCAAGTTGTGTGGCATAGAAGAAATTTGGGTTTTCAGCTTTTCTCCTCTCAAAGTACTCAAGCTGTCGGGCTCACATCTCGCAGCGTCACAGCTTCTCGCAGCATTGTGCGGATGTTTGATACATCCCTCTTGACGTATGGCAGCCCTCTCACATCACCACCACGGACATCCTGCTAGGGCTCCCATTATTTTTGATGTAGATATGTTGCGGTTGTGAAGTGTTTGCGACAATCTGGAAATCTTCCTCCGGGACCTTCCGGTGTGATCGGTAGAACCGTCTTCTCCCGATCATTGACACCATTGGGTGTGTGTGCTCGCGTTGAAAATCGTGATCTGTCCAAACTCCCGCACGCATGCCAACTACCATGTGCGCTTTGCAGTCATGTCGCAGCACTATGTTCCGCTGCCTTGTGTCTTTTACATCCATCTGCTCCTTGGCTTGTTTCCCTTTTGATTTCTGCGCACTGAAGCTGCTCATATCTGTTGCTACAAAACCTTCTGAATTGCTTCTAGCAGTTTTAGCTGTTCCGTCAAAAGGTTTGCCAGGCATGAACACATTCGAAAACTCTGCTCGGAATTGTACCTTTTGGAGCATGTCGCGTACTGTGCTGTACTTTGTATTGCCAATGTGTGTACCAAAACCTAGTTTGTATGCATAATTATTGTACACCTCTTTTGCTTCTTCTATGTCATCAAAAGTCAGGCCAACATATGGTACCATAGGCTGGGACAATATCTCTTCATCATAATCCCGAGCTACACTTGCAGTGAGAACCAGCTTGCCCACTGTGAGGTCCTGGTACAAATTTTCCAGCAAGCATCGCTTTCAGGTGCGAACTTGTTTACGGTGCAGCATTGTTCGGATCAAAACCCCTCAAGATGCTGTCGGCAACAAAAACCTGCATGTATGCATATTCCTGAGCTTCACTTGTTCAAGTAATTTGTCTAAAATGTAGTGTCAACTCGAAACACGATATTATGCTAACAATAGTTTTGCTACACCATGTAGCATCAAATTATTCATGCATACTAGAATGTAGCATAAGTTTTTTATCATGGCACACTTAAATTTTGTTTGTATATTGCTACATTTTTTATTTTGCAATTCTAATTCAATGTGTAGCAAGTGTAGCACCATATTTTTCGAGTAGCTGTTAGCAATTGCTGCACAATCTATCAACAATCCAGGAGCAGCACCAGAACCATATGTAGCACTATCATTATCAAATGTAGCACTATCAAATCAAATGTAGCACTTGTCTTCTAGCAAGACTATCGGATGTAGCAATATCAAATGTAGCACTATCTTCTAGCAAGACTAGCATTATCTTCTAGCAAGACTATCGGATGTACCAACTATAACACCGCATAGTACATCAAATTAATCAGTTAGCTACCCCAGTTGGCACATGTAGCAGAACCATATGTAGTATATGTAGCAATAAAAGTGTAGTAGGAAATCAAATCAAAAGTAGCAGAACCTTAGTGATTTGCAAATCAAATCACCGATGGAGCATATAATTGCAGTAGGAAATCAAATCAAAAGTAGCAATAAAAGTCGAAAAAATCGCGGAAATACACTCACCGATGGAGCAGCTTCTTCAACCTCCGGGTCTTGAGTGAAATACACAGGAGGGTTGTTGTAGGTACTTCGATTTGGTTGCGCCGACCGAACTCCGGCGCCACCGCTCGAGGATCCCGTCGGAAAACGACGGCCGAGATCCGGATTTGAAGAGGAGCTCGATCCAACTCTGTGCGAGCACGACTAGGTTCTCCGTTTGGGTAGAGGACGGATCTCAGCAGGTGCGCCATGGATGCGTTACCTTCTCTGCTTTGTTTGTCGCCGGCCAGTCGCGCGCCGTCTCCGCCGGCGGCGTCGCGGCAGCGTCGCGGGAGCTCCAACCTCTCCCTAGCCCGAAGGACGTGCGGATTTCTGTGTTTGCTACAAACGGGAGATTTTTGCTACAAGTGCATGCATGGTAGCAAAAGCGGGAGAAGGTAACGGTTCGCTCGATCTGACGGCTGTTACAGGCTCGATCGTACGGCTACCGACCCGGGGGATCTGAAATTAGATCCCCCGGGGGACGCTCAGCGCGCGCCTTTTCTTTATTATTACGTATAGATATGTGAAGCAACCCCCGGAGTTTGAGGATCCCCATTTCCCGGACCATGTCTTCAAGCTCAAAAAGGTCCTATATGGTCTCAAACAAGCTCCTAGAGCTTGGTATGAGCATCTAAAGGAGTTGCTTGAACACCGTGGTTTTGAAGTGGGGAAAATCGAACCCACTCTTTTTACTAAGAAAGTCAATGGGGAGCTCTTCATATGCCAACTTTATGTAGATGACATCATATTTGGCTCAACTAACACAAAGTTCAATGATGAGTTTGCTAAGTTGATGACTAATAGGTTTGAGATGTCAATGATGGGTGAACTCAAGTACTTCCTTGGGTTCGAAATCAAGCAAATGTGACAAGGCACCTTCATCAATCAAGCAAAGTACCTCCAAGACATGCTCAAGCGCTTCGACATGAAGGAGGCCAAGGGTATTGGAACTCCGATGCACCTTAAATGTCAACTCTCTCTTGATGAGACCGGCAAGGCGGTGGATCCCAAGCTCTACCATTCGATGATAGGTTCGCTTCTTTACCTTTGTGCTTCTCGTCCGGACATTATGTTAAGCGTCCGTATGTGTGCACGGTTTCAAGCAAGTCTGAAGGAAAGCCATATCATAGCGGTAAATAGGATCTTTTGATATTTAGTTGATACCCCAAACTTCGGACTATGGTACCCAAGGGACACAGACTTCTCATTGGTTGGCTTCACTGACTCTGATTGGGCGGGAGACAAGGTTTATAGGAAGTCTACATCTGGAGCTTGTCACTTTCTTGGAAGATCCTTGGTGTCTTGGTCCTCAAAGAAGCAAAATTGTGTCTTCGTCTCTACAGGGAAGCCGAGTATGTTGTCGCGGCAAGTAGTTGTGCTCAAATCTTATGGATGAGGCAACCCTTGCGGGATTATGGACTCGAGTATAGCAAGGTCCCTCTGTTGTGTGACAATGAGAGTGCCATCAAGATCGCCTACAATCCGGTTCTTCATGGCAAGACGAAGCACATTGAGATAAGGAACCACTTCATTCGGGACCACATTGCTCGCGGAGATATTGTTCTATCCTTCATTGGTACCAAGGAGCAATTGGCGGACATCTTCACAAAGCCCTTGGATGAGAAGCGTTTCATTGAGTTGAGGCATGAGCTAAATATCATTGATCCGTCGAACTTTGCTTGACCGTCGTGCACACATACCACTCTTTAGCTATATGTCTAGATGAAAAGCATGCATGAACATAGGGGGGTGCGGTTTAAACTTATTGAGCTATCCCTCCCCCATAATGCGTAAAGAAATCCAAAACATATGCTATTTGTCAAATAAGTGACTAATGAGCTTCATGTTGAGTTATAGTCGTGAGTCCTAGATACATCTACGCGACCTCACACTACTATACTCTTACACGGTGGATTCGGCCACCAACCTCATCCTTGAGGAGTTTTTGGTTCTTCTTGTTTCTCTTTGACTTTCTTTTGTTTTTCTTCTTTTGTCGTTGTTTCTTGTTTCTCCATGTGTTTGTGGGCATCACATCCAAGCTTTGTTTTTTCCTTGTTGGTTTTTGCAAGCTTGGTTGTGTATTTCCGTACCGTCCTTGTTGGTACGCTTCCTCTCCTTTTTGGTGTTCCGATGCCAAAGGGGGAGAAGTTGTCTATTAGGACGGGTTTTTGCATGGGGTCTTTGGTGGTAGCCTTTTGGGTCTTCGTTGCATATCTCTTGTTTTGGCTACACCAATCCTATGGAGGCACTTGTTGTGAGTTTGGGTATTCTCAAGGCAAAGGTATGACAATTTCACCCAAAGCTCTTTGCATGATCTTGTGTTGCCAGTGTGCATATGCTATATGAACATGTCAAGTATCCTTGTTGCATATGTATGAACATGTCAAGTATCCTTGTTGCATATGTGCATAGTTTGTAAAATCTAGGGGGAGTTATGCCCCTAGGATGTGTGTATATGTATTCAAATGCAAATTCTAATTATGCACATGTCTAGGGGGAGCTCCGTCGAGCTTTTGCAAATCTAGAATCTTATCATAATATCTTATGCCTTTGCAAATTCTTGTGTTGTCATCAAACACCAAAAAGGGGGAGATTGAAAGAGCAAGATCTATATCCCGTGTTTTGTGTGTTTGTCGACAACACTTGAATGAATCTCACCGTGTGCAAAGATTGTCTTTGATAGATTTGCAAGTGCACGATGCCCTCGCTGAACACGTCATGATCGGAGGACTGAAGCGTAGCTTATAGGTTTTCTTGTTTTGTGTGTGTATCGCGAGGTAACATGGTTGGAGAGGAAAAGAGGAAAAAGCAGTTTCTGCCTGACCGGTACTACCGGTACCAGGAGCGGTAGTACCGCAACCCTACTGGTACCGCTGCGCAGTACCGCTCTGGAAGATTGCACCGAAAAGTCCCACATAGAGCCTTACGGTACCTCTGCGGTACCTTGAGCGGTAGTACCGCTTGAGAGCGGTAGTACCACCTCGGTACCGCTTAGGTACCGTAACGCAAGTTACGGCACCACCGCTGTGGTACCGCTCGTGGTCCAGGGACTCACAGAGGCCATTGCGGTACCTCAGCGGTACCGTAAGCGGTACTACCGCTGTGATGTCCACGTGGCTGGATCTGTGGGGATTTCGAGTCCAGAGCGGTACTACCGCTTGCCAAAGCGGTAGTACCGCTTAGGCGGAAACTGCACATAACGGTTGGATCGGGCGGACCCTATAAAAGGGCCCCTTCTTCCCCAGCTCGTTTTTATACCTTCTCTCTCTCTCCTCCATTGTTGCTGAGCTTAAACCTTGAGGATCTCCTCACCCATCCAACCAATCTTGCCCAAAATTTGAGGAGTGGTGGAGGAGGCCCCGATCTATAGTTCTACCAAGAGAGATTTCACCAATTCATACTAGTCCTTTGTGGATCTTGGAGTTAGGGTTCCTATGGTGGGATCTTGGAGGAAGTGCTCCTATGGAGGCTTGCTTGGAGTTGTGCTATCCCCATAGGGTGCTGGGAGCCTCCTAGTGTTGTGGAGCTCGCCCCAACCTTGTGAAGGAACCACCGCCTCGACCGGTGCCTTAGTGCAGAAGGGGGAGCCCCTTTGTGGAGCTCTCTCGAGGAAGAAGGTGAGCCCATAATTTCCTCTTATTGTACATTCTTTTCAGCCAAGTTTGAGTTTTCTCCGTCTGCCATTTCTTGATAAAAGCGTTCCATCTTTCCTCGAATATATCCGGCGTGGTCGTGTAATATAAAAGAGACCGAAACTCACTCAATGACTTTAAACTTAGGTGCCAAGCCATGTTCTTTTCAATGTGCCATGAACAAATACGGTGCGACTGCTCCGGAAACACACTTCGAATAGCTCTAATCATCGCACTATCGGCATCGGTGATTATTGACTTGGGTTTCTGCTGCAACATTGCTTTCAAAAAAGTCTTCATTAGCCATACATATGTGCGTTCCTTCTCATCGGATAAGATGGTACACGCAAAAACTGTCGTCCTACGGTGATTATTAATACCAACAAACGGAACAAATGGCATACCATATCGGTTCATCTTATATGTGCTGTCGAACACCAGTACGTCTCCATAATCATTGTAATGCTGCCGGGACTGAGCATCACACCAGAACAAGCTTCTCAAACGACCTTTATTATCAACGTCATACTAAAAAAAAAAGTCAGCAAACTTCTTCTTCCGGTTCTCCATCATGGCAATGCCTGTGGTAGCATCACCACCTGCAAGTAACTTTCTCTTCTCCCTGCAACTTTCTCTTCTCCCTGCAGCACATGTTGTACAAGTCCTTCCTCGTAATCCCAACAGTGGTGTACCGACCATACTTGCTGAGGAAAGTATCCATGATCACATGCTTTCTAACCCCAGCAGCTGCCAATGCTAATATCTCCGGTTTCTGGAAATCTTTAATCTTTCTATGTGACCATAAAAATGGGCTCTCGTTCGGTTCTGCACACTTATGACTGTGCTTGTAAACAAATTTTGCAACTCGCTAAAGCCCCGATGCTCTATCAAACTTCACATCCAACTCCGCTTTACAATTGCAAGGCGACAAAGGTCTTAACCTACGGGTGCGGTTATCCATAGTCAGTAACTTGCTGTTACGTTTTTCTTCCCGTGAACACACAAAACGCCTTCTGCGAACTATTTTTTTAGCACCATTATTCTTCTTGAACTTGAACTTTCTTACATTGAATCCCTCTTGTCGAGCATATTCATTATAAAAAGTATAAGCAGCTGCCTCAGACACAAATGTCTTCTCTATTACCTCCCAGTAAAAATCTCTTTTATCTTCTGCATCACTCTCATCTTCACCCTCTGATTCATTCTTTTTCTTACCAACTGATTTCACCTGCATGCTCAAATTGAAAACATTGAAAACATAAATAATTTTGTACGCCATGCCCGCGAGTCATACAACGAATAAATTCATAAATCTTACATGTCTTCTTCTAACAGGTTCTTCTATAGTCTCCAAGTCTAAGTCACCGTAATAGTCGTAAGAAGAACTATCGCCAACTAATACCTGAGCAAACAAGAAAGATTAACGGTCATGTCACGGCAAGATAAAATGCATTATTCATTTATTAAATACAAATTTAACATACATATGACCTACTATAATTACAAATATGCATACCTCGTCAACAAACCGGAGTCCAATCTATCATCATCATTTGGCTCATCCACAAATCACTCTGAATCTAATGCATTTTAAACCATGTAAACATCACTCCATATTTTTATGCAAACAAACATTAATTACTACAAACTCACATTATCAGTGTCAACATCTTCTTCTTGCTCTATATTATCATCTTCTAGATCAATACCATCTGCATCCATCTATTAGCAAAAATAAGCACAATCAGTATTTAACTACTTACATGCAAGTACTAAATAAAACTACTACTTTCGTTTCACTCACACTTTCGTCGACATCATCGTCTCCAGAAGTGTGTTCATCTTCAGGTGGTGCATTCTCGTTGGCAGACGTAAAATCCAATTCCTCTTCATCTGTATTTCCGCCATCGTACTCGATTAAACTTGAACTCAAATCTGAAACGTCCATCGCCTCTGCAAACCAAGAACCAAATAAGTACATTGCAAAAAAAAAATCATCAACATGCAAAGGGATTACAATCCACTACCTCGCAGAACCACCACGGAGCGCCAAACCCTAACGCCGCCTCTAGTAGGAGGAACAACCCTACGGCCGGCCTCGTCTGAACGCGAGACTTGATCAACGACGTTTCAAGCCGCCGTGCGATCCTCGCCCGCGTCCGCCCTTGCCCAGCCTCGTCGTCGCCGGATCCGCGTCCCGCCTCCACGAAAGCCGGCTGAGCCCTCAAAACGCAACCGCCCTACTCCGCCCTGCCCTCCCAACTCGTCCCTGCCGTCTCCCTCCCGATCGACAAATCTTCCAAACCCTAAGGACTAGCTATGGCGCACACGCAATGTTTCAAAAAAATTCCCCCGTAACCACCGCCTATCGCCGGCAACAGATCCACGTGATCGACGTAAATTTCGGGCCAAAGTGTGTTTATACTGCTGTGGGGCCGTCATCGACATGGATACGTACCTCATCTACGTGGCAACTGACGTGGAGTATAGTTATACACCGATAATACGGGTCCACCATGTCTTACGGGTATCCCACCTGAACGTCGTTCGCCGGGGGTACACCGGAGCACAGGCCCCGTTGGATCGTGGGTGTGAGCTAGACATGGTCCACCGACCACGCGACCAGTTCCCACCCATCATATCCATCTCCATCTGCTCTCCCATCTTCTTCCCGAGAGGCAGGATAGGGTTCACGGTGGCCGCCCCGACTACTCCCGTATTTGCCTTCATCCACCAACGGAGTCCACCCTGGAGGATGCCGACATAGTGGGAGCGGCTGGCGGGCATGGAGGTTGTGTCATGGCGGTAGACGTCGGCGCCGGGCAGATGCAGTAGGGGTGGCCGCGTCGCAGATCTTCCGCGTGAAGGCGAGGGAGAGGGGGCATTGATAGCGCGGCTCCCAGGTTGGACAAGCCCTAGACGTCGTAGCCGCCCTCACCTTGCTGGTCTCCTCTTCCCTGTCCGTCCTTGGCCTAGACCTCTATCCCGCACCCTCGCCAGAGCACAGGGTGGCGCCATTGCGGCAGAGCCAAGGACGGTCACTCTCCCCTCCACTGAGACCAGTGACGGCGAGGCTCGAGTTGTGGCACGGGGGACGCCGTTTCCTCCAGTTTCCAAGATCGCCAAAATCGTGCACCTGGCTGTGGAGAAAGAGGCGTGGAAGAGCAGCCGACGGCATGAGCAGGGACGCTCCATGGATTGCTACCTGCGCGCTGAGGAAAAAGAAATCGTGGCTACGATCACACCAGCTGCCACCACCCACTGGAGCAACCGCAGGATGACCAAGAATCTAACGGTGCTCCTCTTCCACCAGCGTTCACCATCTGTTGCTGCCCCTGTCGCCGCTCTCGGACCCGTCCCTTCATGCACATGCCTGATGCATCTCCACAGTGGTTTGCCTCCTTTCTCATTTTGCTTTGTTCCACCTTCATTCACTATGTACGCATTTGCCTCTTTGTTTCATTTCCGATCTTCCAGAGGTGTGCCAGTGTAGGTTTTGCCAAGTTCTAGTTGTATCAGTGCATCATATTAACCACATTATCTTCCCTGTTGCTTGGTTGATGGTAGTACGTTTTTCTTGATTTGGTGAAAAACTAAGTTCTCAAATGGCAAGCAACAAGTTGAGGTTTGTGCAAAGCTAGCAAGAAATGATCTCTGCTCAATACAGGTTGTACTAAAAAAAGGCCTGGATGATATATATCTACATGCCTATTTTATTTTGTATAGATGGATGTTTATTTCCATCTTTTCAGAAATCTATTTGTGAATTAATATTTGCATGGATCTGTACGTTGTAGGCTGTAGCATAATACATTAATCTTTACTTAGAAAAGCATTATTAATCTAAAGTTTGCTTAATTTTTTTGATATGTAACTTAGCCTGAATACTGTTGTAAAACTAGCAGCCCTTTAAACTTTTTGTTCGAGTTAACATTAGCAATATCAATTTGCCTAACTGACTAATTTGATTATCATTGTTGAGCACATCGCATAATAGTATGTAAGTTTGCATTTGTTTTTTCTTCAGTTCTAGAGAACTTAGAAGGTAGAAAAAAAATCAGTGTCACAGTTGTGGTGTTATTACTAATCTTCAGTCTGCTCATACATTTATTGAAGGTTTATCTGTTACACTACTAAAACTGTTGTAACTAGACCTCCTGAAGCAGAATTAAGCTCATGGAGGTCCATCGTAGAGGAACTTCTCAGCTTGTTTAGTTACTTGTCTTCTGCTTGGTTTCTCTTCTTAGTTTAAAAGTTGGTTCATACTCAATAAGTTTTCTTTCTGACATCATGCCCTGTCAATGGTAGCTAATTTCTCCGCAGTTGAATTTTTTAGTTGTTTTCCTTTGTTTCAGAATGCAGCTAGACATCTCCTTTACTAAATTAGAGGTTACTAAATGCCAATCCCTATCTGGTGTGTCAAACCTTATTGGTTCGTTGATTGATTCAGGTGTGAACCCTTGGTTTATATCTCTTTGGCTTCTAGGATTTTGTAAAAGCAATCAAACACCAACTACTTTGTTACAATTTGGTGGGACTTACATAAAAAAATCGACGAGATGAAGTTGTGTTTTCATTCACATAATGTTTGTGTCCCTTACAGTTTTGGTGAAATTTGTAGCTTAGAGAAATTCATCATTGCACAACCCTTTTATATTCCCCCATTTATATATAAAATGCTAAGCTGAGCCTTTTTATGCATGTTAGAGAGGTTGATCATTATGATTAGAAAATTTAAGTTGGATGTGCAAAACTTTATGATTAGAAAAATGCTCACCTTTAGCATTGACAGTTATGTGAAGCAATTTGTTTTGAAGAAATTAACATATTGGTTGTTGTTTTCCAAGTTGTTACTTTGTGAGAGTTCTCTACAACTTAGTTAAAATGTTGGCCATGGTGCTTATCTCTTTCAGTTAGGTCTTCTTTGTTGTGTGTTATCTCTGATATTTCATTCACTGGATGTTTTTTCTTTTTTGGTGAGCCTTTTGCGATTATATTAGCATGATAGCATATATTTCAATGCAAACGACGTGGAAACTTGAAAGAGCCAATATTGGTTTTGTATTACAATTTTTTTCACCCGTATGTATTCCACTGAAGTACTAAACACATGAGTATTGCATGGGTTGGTTTCTTTCCTTCTGTGAGAACTCTATTTTTTTCATCCCTGATGCATCTTCTATCTTCTGATTAGGTGACAATCACTGTAATTTTTGAGGTTTGTGTCAACCACCTGGATGGGCAATACTCAGTATGAACTTCAAACGTGAGCTATTTATCTCTCTTTCTCTTTTTAACGAGGTTGAGCTCTTTACCTTACCTCTTGCTATATACTTTTAGGTTTCAGATATACGTTGATAAGGAGGAAACTACGGTTAGTCATAGCAGGTGTGACTTGGTTTCAAACAGAAAGTTGTTGCAGAAATTACTGTATAAAAATTGGTGAATCTTGCTTAGAAGGAAACCCTCTTGGTTGTGATAGTCTTAGCAAGCAAATGAAACAAGACATGAGACCAATATTCACTTGCGCCGGGTGCCGACCTGGACGACCTGGTAGCGCCATTCTCGGCGGATGAGATTTGGGAGACGGTAAAGCAGCTGCCGGCGCACAAAGCCCCCGGCCCGGACGGATTCACCGCGGAATTCCTCCGTGCGTGTTGGAGCATCGTCAAGCACGACATCGTCGACGTCTTCCAGCAACTCTTCGAGCTTCGTGGCCGCGGTTTCCACCGCCTCAACCAAGCATTGTTGACCTTGCTCCCGAAGCGCGCCGACGCGAGCTCCCTCGGCGATTACCGGCCCATCAGCCTGATTCACCTGATCGCCAAGGTGTTCACGAAGATGCTCTCACTCCGGTTGGCGCCTAAGCTCGGACGGCTGATCAGCGCTAATCAGAACGCGTTCATACCGGGGCGGAGCCTGCACGATAACTTCGTGCTGGTCAAGCAGTCCGCGCGCCTGCTACATCAGCTGCGCGCGCCGCGCATTCTGCTCAAGCTCGATCTTGCGCGCGCCTTCGATACAGTGTCCTGGGCGTTCCTGTTCGAGGTGTTGCACGGATATGGCTTCAGCGACCTGTTCATCGATTGGCTTGCCATCCTGCTCTCCTCCTCCAGCACAAGAGTGCTCATAAACGGAGACCCTGGACCGCCCATTTGGCACCGGCGAGGCCTACGGCAGGGCGACCCTCTATCGCCCCAGCTCTTCGTCCTCACCGTCGATGCCCTCGGACGCCTGGTTCAGCGCGCCATTGACACGGGAATCCTGCAACCGCTCCATCCCCGCCGCCAGATCCCGGCGTTCTCTCTATATGCGGACGACGTCATCTTATTCTGCCACCCGACGGTGAGCGACGTGGCCGCAATCAAGGGGATTCTCGAGCTCTTTGGCCACGCCTCCGGGCTACATGTCAATTTTGGCAAGAGCTCTACATCCCTCCTGAATTGCGATACAGACAGTTTAGCGCCGGCGATCGAGCTACTGGGCTGCCCCGTCGTCGAGCTACCCCTCACCTACCTAGGGATTCCGCTTACGATTCGCCGCCCCACTGCTGCGCAGCTGCAGCCTCTCGTTGCTAAGATGGCGGCTGCATTGCCCACCTGGAAGGCCAAGCTCATGAACAAGGCTGGGAGGCTCGCTTTCGTCAAAGCTGTGCTAAGTGCGATCCCTCTCCACCAACTGTTGGTGTTAAATCCGCCTAAGAAGATCCTCAAGCAACTGCAACGGATTCAGCGTGCCTTCCTCTGGGAGGGCCGCAAAGAAGCCAATGGTGGCAGCTGCCACGTGAACTGGGATCGTGTTTGCCGACCTACCTCGCACGGTGGCCTGGGTGTGCCCGACATGGAGCGAACCGGCCTCGCCCTTCGCATGCGCTGGCAGTGGCTCTCCCGCACGGATGACCAGCGCGCATGGCACGGCCTCGACCTGCACTTCCCGGCAGCAGAGCGTGCGGTCTTCTTCGCGTCCACTTTGATGACCATCGGGGATGGGCGGACTGCCTTATTCTGGGAGGACCGATGGATTGGGGGGCGTGCCGTCAGCGAGCTTGCGCCGCAGCTGTACGATTGCGTCCCCAAGCGACGACGCAAGACCACGACAGTCGCAGCCGGGCTTGAGGCGAACAGCTGGGCCAGAGACATCCGCGGTGTGCTGGGCGTGCATGAGGTCGGCCAATACCTCTGCCTCTGGCAAGCCATCGCCCACACAGAGCTCACCGCCGACAGCGATCGCCTCGTCTGGAAGTGGTCTCCCGACGGCGTCTACTCCGTGCAATCATGCTACAAGGCCCTGTTCCATGGCTCGCTTCTTTCCCAGAGCTGCAAGTTAATTTGGAAGACTTGGGCGCCGCCGCGCGTCAAGTTTCACCATTGGCTTGCAGCACAGGACAGATGCTGGACCGCTGACCGCCTGGCACGCCGAGGACTGCAGCACCATGCCAAGTGTGTGCTCTGTGACCAGCTACCCGAGACGATGCACCACCTCACCATGACCTGCCCCTTCTCCCGGCAAGTTTGGCATGAGGTCCTGGCCTGGCTTAGACTGCCTTGTCAAGTGCCGAGCGGCGAGGCTAGCCTCACCGACTGGTGGATCGACGCACACGAGACCTGCCGAAACCAATGCGCAAGGGGCTCGCCACCGTCACCCTGCTGACCCCGTGGATGATCTGGAAGCATAGGAATGAGTGCGTCTTCGATAGGGCGACACCTTCTGTGCAAAACTTGCTTCACAAGATCAAGGATGAGGCCAGGATGTGGGCTACCGCTGGGGCCAAGGGCCTAAGGGATGTTTGGCCAACAACCTGGGATGTACACTGATTTGTTTTCCTTCTTCTTTTGGCTCGCTGGTGGCTTCCTAGGAGGCTTGTAAATTCAAACTCTACCTTTTCAATGCAATGAAACGCAATAGTCTATTGCGTTTTCTCGAAAAGACCAATATTCACGAAGAGATCTCGCCCAACTACTCATCAAGATTGCGATGGTCATCGTCAGTTAGTAGTATTTTCAAGAATCTTATTCATTTGCTTATTAAATCTGTTAGTCAACGCAAGAAACTGGGGTTGTTACTTGGAAGACCTATTTTCCCTTCCTGCTTCTGTACATGACTTTTTTTTTTGCAAATTAGCAGCTGTACTTAAAAGTCCTGATAAATTTATATGCTCAATGAGATTAACCATGAAAAGAAGGCTTGGAATACAAATACATATAGTAATAATTATATTCCAGGATATCATAGAAACTATTGGGTGGCAAGTTATGAACTTACTGGTTTCTAGATATTATTTATCCTCGACACTATCAGAAAAATATGGCTTTATGCATACCATATAAAAGCAGCCAAGGCTCAATAAAAAATAAAATTTAATTCACCATCTGTTTCTAAATGTAAGGCGCAGTTTGATCTTGAGCTTTTAGCGACAATTAATGTTCAGATAGCATAATGTTATGTTACTAAAAATTGTTGCCGTTCATATTCAGATTTCAGAAGCAGTTCTTAATTGTGAAATGATACGGTTGGTTACCACTACCATCTGCTTTTCATCTCTTACTGTAGTCGTCTGTACCAAGTAAGAAAGAATAAACTAGCTGCAATGATATATTCCTCTGTTTTTTCTACTTTTTCCCCAAATTATTTCTCAGCGTTGAGAATTAATACCACAGGTACCATGATTTGTATGCCACTCAGGTGTGCTGGACTACTGGCTGATGGTGATGGTCCAAAAGCAAGAGTTTATTTTCTGAACCCGCAAGGTCAAACCAGCAACATGTGAGAGTGTTTCTGTATTACCATGCATGATTGCAAATAATGTTCTGTAGCAAGCGGAGTCTTATAAATTTGACGCTTTTTTTTTGAGAAAGCTATAAAATTGTTGTTAGCAACATGTTGTGGAGAGTGGTTTCACATGATATGTATGCCACTCAGGTGTAAAGCTGTAAATGTTGGTCAGCTGTAAGTCTTCTGAGGGCCTGAGGCTATCTGCCACCGCCTTGTGTCTGCCTCCTTGGCTGCCGCCCTGCAACTGTTTTGCTGCTCGATGGTGGGCTTGCGTGTGTTCGACCCAGATGTCACGCGGTGCTTCATTGGGATGGCCACACATCGAAGAACGCACACAGAGCTAAAGAGAGCACCTTGGAGGCCCAACCACATCGTTTCCCTTACGGCGGAGCAACCTGCCCGGCCTCATCTTGCTCCATGTGGGATTTGAGTGGCCGTGAAGGGGTTGCTCAGGCAGACAGCCAACGGTCGTCGAGGCGCCGTGGGAGGAACTCGAGGCTGGGGTTAGGGGTCGTGGAGCTAGCCTGTGGAGAGGAGCAACAAGGATGGACGGCTCTGCGGCAGCTCTGAGGAGAGGAAGGCATTGACTGGGTGAAAAGATACGGACCAACAGAGGAGGCACATATCTTCCACAGAGTGCGCAAGGAAAAGAGAATAGGGCGTCACTCTACTGCATGTGAGTTCGTTGCGCTGCTGGGAATGAGAAGGATGGGTAAAAATGAGAGGTCCTTCATCGTTGTCGCTGGGCAATTTTCCCATTGTCGCTAGTGATTTGGGCACCGATGGCTAGGACTGTGTCATTGCTCATTGAGGAAAGGCTTCATCATTGTCGCTGAGCAGATAAGTTTCTCTCCCAATTTTCCCATTGTTGCTACTGATTTGGGCACCGATGGCTAGGACTGTGTCATTGCTCATTGAAGAAGGCTGCATACCAATATCTAAAAGCTAAGCTTGATTAGTCTTCATGTTCGTTTGATACAGCTTTTCTGAGCAGTACCAAAAACTATGCATCAAATACATGTAAATTATTTCTTTCCTCTGGCTCATGTTGTAAATTGGCTCAAACGCTTCAACTCTTGCATTTGCCCTGGTTGCCTTATATTATGAATCTGTCTGGCAGCTATTCCATCGGATGAAGTTTGCCATTTCAGTAGTAAATGCAAAATTATGCATTAAATCTGGTAGACATTTGTCACTTGTGTGATATATTATGTAAATGCACGCTGAAAAAAATATTTTCTTTCTGAGTAAACACATTATTTAAATGTTCTGGTTGGATTCAGCAGAATATGAAGCTTTCCCGTTACATGTGGATCAATCATTATACTTTACTACAAATCTCTTATATGTTGCCTTGTATTGAACCATTTAAACTACTAGATGATACCCCGCGCGTTGCGGCGGGAAAGTTTTACAGCAAGTGTTCAATTGCAATCGTTATACTACCATAGTAAAATCACATGTTCGGTATAGTACCCTTCAGAATGATTACACTATGATATTGTGTTATAAATGACGCAGGAGAAACTCAAGAACAACAGACACATCCCCAAGACGCTCATCCATGTATGAAGCTGCAGTGGCCGTTGGACAGCTCTTGTTTTTTCAAAAGAGATGCCACCACCATCGAACCCATCCACGATGATGCCGCTAGGGCCAAGAAGCCTTGGGGAACGACATAGGGTGGTTGAGATTTGCTGACAATGTGTATCCTGAGTTCGAGTGACATTGAGCCAGTTGGTCCAAGTAACTCGACTTTGAGTGTGGCAAAGCCTTGCCCTTAGAGAGAGGTGTTGAGGGCCAAAGCACCATCAATGATATCTTGTAACATCTAGGTATATAATTCTTGTACCATATAAATAAATATAAAGAGAAGTACTCAAAACAATATTTTTGCTGGGTTGATAATACCAGAAGAACTTAATCAAGATGTTTAAATAGATCATTTATAAAGAAAAATCTCGTAGTATTTCTATTCGGTATAAATGAAGATTGACATAGTCTCCTTGCACTGCTCCAAATCTCCATAGTACACAAAAATTATTGAAAGATTATCCCTGCAAGAAAACTACTGAAATGTTAGGATGGAGGAGAATATTTGATACACCAGTGGATTGATGCAAGTTGGAAGATGAATATTAATCATTGTTAGAATTTGTGACAAAGTGGAAATATAAGACCGGACGCCAAAGTTGTAGAAATTGTCCCAACATGAGAAAGTATTTTTTTATCGTACCAACATGAGAAAGTATAAAAGTCTAGTACTTGCACCTGAACTTTTATGTGTGCACAGAAAGGCGTTTAAAAATAACAGTGAATTGTTGGGTGATCTCAGTGGCCATGGCGTGATAGTAAAGATGGTTGCACTCACAACTCTCGCTGAAACCGTAGTTTGCAGATTTAGTTGATAGAGTTGGCCTCGCCTTGTTTCTTGGACACCTCGCTCTCACCACCTTGCTATCTGACCAAGGTGCATGAATCTCTCATATTCAAGAGATAGGCGACATCTGAAAAACTTAAAAGTCAGTAAATAAAACTTAAAAGTCAGTAAATACCTCGCATACACATAAATCAGCTGAACTATATCCATGGATGGGAGAACTAACCTTCCAGACCACAAATCTTATGCACGATGTCGAAGACTGAACCAATGCCTTAAGATGACATGGAATTTTAGCGTACAAATAAGAAGAAGAAGATTGGACCTTGTAATAGATCCAATTGTACAAATTAACAACCAGGTAAGTGCCTAGGCAAACGTGTTGCTGAAATTTTGAGGATCTAACAGTAGGATATACCATGTGCAAGAGAAGTCAATTCTAACAGACCAAGTTTTGGAGGCTGTAAATTTTATCAAATACTGAATGTGCATGACGTGAAATATCAACAGTTGCCATGTGCAACAGAAATCAATTCTAACACGCCAAGTTTTGGAGGCTTGAAATTTTATCAAACACCGAATTTGCATGACGTGAAGCAGCAATAGTGGACCTGAAAATGCGAAACAAAAGGTAAAAAATTCAGGCATCTATACACTGAATGTGCATGACGTGAATCAGCAATAGTGGACCTGAAAATGCAAAACAGAAGGTAAAAAAATTCAGGCATCTATTATCAATGTATCCACTGCTTACATGAACACCTACCCAAGCATAACCAACTTCTCCAAATGAGATCTGCAAAAACCAATGAGAAATCATGTAGTGGGCACACGTGACTGCAATGTAAACACACAAATCCGTTCAAACAAATTGAACACACAGACGCAAGGGGCGACGTAGAGTATGCTGAGTGGGTAGAGGTTAGAAAATACATAAATAAACTTTCGGATATCACCACAACTGTGGCTGAAGATGTAGTTAATCGTTCGTGGTGTCGATCCGAGAGAAGAATCTGTCGATGATTTTGCCGACACAGTTGAGGATGTCGAAGGGAACAACAGAGAGATCTATTTACGTTAGCTTCGATTGGTGCTTGTAGGATCGAGGAAGCAGACGTATAGCCAGAAGCCAGAGCAGCATATTGCGAGTTGAGATGAAATCGTGAGGTGGGAGGTGGAGCGATTTATGGAATGTGGAGAGGTGTCTTTTCAGTTTCAGAACGCGAAGATAATTACTGCTGCATGATCAATAAATTAGGAAACAGAAACATCAAAGGATGACTTGGGGCAATTATTTAGGAAGTAATATTTGTTTAGCTGGAGTGGCAATTTGATGACACATGTCAAGCTATGATTGCTCAAATATGCTTGATGAGGTGGATAGGCTGCATGTGAAGAAAAATGAGATCAACTATTAAGAATAGAAAGATTAGCAGCAGTTAGATACATTGAAATATCGTACAACCGAAGGTGTAATTGATAATCATTGCATCAATTTTTTGGGCATACGTACAACATATATCACTTTGAATTAAGGGGCTACTTAGAGGGCAAAGAAAACTAAACGTGTTATGATGGTAGCGCAACCGAATAAAGATGCAAGTCATGTCACGAAATGCCCAAACAAATTGCAGGCGGCGCGGTGAAGCGCGCTTGGCGTCTAGTTGGCTCTCTACCCTTATAGTCTCTATAATATTTGGAAGTGGAGGTAATATTATGGAATAATTTCATTTTTTTTCTTTTGTGGAAGGGGAACTCCGCTCAGTGCGCAGGGCCGTTCTGGGCTTCTCTTGCCGGCCCTAACGTTGCGCAGGCCCGTAAGGCCGTAGGCCTCTTCACCGTCACGCGGGTTCCTCCGCCCCGCGTCGCATCCCAACAACCGACCGCCACGGCGCCACGGCGCCACCGTCATCGACCGGGGAGCCAACTACTCTCCCGCAGTGGTGCCCCAGCATCATCGACCTGGGTCTCCAGGAGGGCGCGGATTAAGTGCTGCGGCGCGCGGCCGAGTCGAGGAACTGCCCGCTGACGGCGAGCGGCGAGGGTTAGGTATGTCATGTGGTTGCATTCCCGGCGTGGCTCAGGTACCAACTCGCGCATACTCACATAGTAATAATACCAACGCGCTTAATTTTGTGATAAATGCTCAGTCTCAGAGGATTTGGTAAAAGAAACAAGTACGTAGTGATTTGAATCCACAACCTTGGGAGAGTGATTGGGGAATTCTTAAGCAGCAGTATGTAAGACCACTTGTTTTAGGATTGACAACAATAAACCACCGAGTTCTGACCTAGAGGAGGATGATTCATACTTAAAAAGCACTAGTGGTGGTGACTAAATTGCAGTGTACAGAAACAACCAAATGACGGCACCGGTAAGCAAATTGCCAAACTTTGCCCAAGCAGATGCAAAGATAACTTAGTAGGGCATTGGCCTTTCACCGTCCAGATAAGGTGCTCATTTCTGACATCCCACCAGTATAACCTGACTGGGAGGAGCTCCCTTCGTTGTTCGCTCCAGATATCCTCAGCTGGAACTGCCTTCGAACTTCAGTATCCATGGGGTTCCCAGGTTGAGGGGTTGCAGAAACAGTCTGATTTTCGCTTGAAACTGCTGGCAACAACGCTTTGAGCCTTGACACTACCTCGGTCATGGTCGGCCTGCCGATGGCTGCGTTTTCGACGCAGTTCATGGCAAGGTCTACCACACCTTGCAGGGAATTGGCGTCGTACTGATCCAACAGCCTTTTGTCAACAATATCGTGAACACCGCCCTTAGCTATCTTTTGGCGCACCCAATTTGGCAGGTGGACGGTTTGAGGGTCCATGAATACCGGGGGTTGGCCGGTGATGATCTCCAAAAGCACGATGCCGAAGCTGTAAACGTCTGTCTTGGCAGTGACTTGGAATGTTGCATGGTACTCAGGGTCGACGTAGCCAACGGTGCCAGCGGCAACAGTAGATATGTGTGTGTGAGCATCATTGAAAGCACGAGAAAGCCCAAAATCAGATATTATCCCCACCAGATTCTTGTCCAGAAGGATGTTGGGGGTTTTCACATCTCTATGAACTATTGATGGGGTGCATGACTCATGTAGATACTCTAGTCCTGTAGTTCATTGGAATTACTTTTTGAACACACACATACATACATGACCTAAAGGTAAGCACATAACTGAAACACGGACCTTGTGCAGCATCAAGAGCAATATGAAGTCGCTGTTCCCAATTCAAACTATAGTCATGTACTGCATTAAGACATAATGACTTAATGTAAGTGCTGTTTCATATGTTCATGAAAGCACAAATACTATGTTTACAAATTTTTGAATTTTTTCAAGCTAAGAAATGATTGTTACACAAGCAATTAATCATAGCATCAATCTAAACCTGCATACAGGCACTTTGATCTTTGAAAGTTCTTTGCATTTCCTTCTCTTTACTAGAGTGATTTTTACAACAAGAAACCAAAATTATTGTAGTATCCTTGGAATATGCACGTCTCTTGATGTTTATTCTTACTGGCACTGAAGGATGTAGACATTTCTGAATTCTGACTACCATTACAATTATAATCTAGGCAATCATCTGAATATTTGACATGAAAATCTAGTTGTAACGAGAAAAATTGTTTACACTAACATGTCAAAACCAGACCAAGTTGATTTTAAATGTTTTTTCTAATACTTTGGGCTAGGTCCTCTCAATTTTTTATATCATTCTGAGAGGCACAGTGTATTGGTAAAAATGGAAAGTAGGTGGTTCCCAAGTTTTTAATGAAAGCTGTCTGTGTATGGGTCGATCTCTGAGTATTTGTTGGTTTTGTAGGAAATAAACTCTGAATTGGTTTTGCTGAATAGATTTTTGGTTGCGTTGATTTTATTGAATTAAAAGTGCAATTGGGGTCTGTTAAAATTGAAATACAAGTTAGTGATCGTAAAAAACTGCACTATTCCCTATAGAAACTTTGAGGAAAGTATTGAGAAAAACCTCCTCTTAACAGTTGTTGAAGATTTCCTCTGGGCATGAAGTCATAAACGAGTGCTAGGCACTTCTTGTTTTGGCAATATCCTTCCAAAGTCACAAGATTCTTGTGATGAACTTTGGACAAGGTTTGCACCTGCAGCAGCAGACAAGGTTTGGCCCATTGCATCCTGTTTTTAGTTGTCGTGCAGATTTATTGTATTCCTTCTATTGACGAAAGTAAGGTTTTGCCTAGTTGGTGTGTGTTATACCTCAGGGAGGAAGTCTGTTGACTCTGCTATTGATGTCTCCACAAGCACCTTAACAGCTACTTCATTGCCGTTTTCCAGTATGCCATGATAAACAATACCGAAACCTCCTTTTCCAATGATTGATTGGAAGTCGTTGGTAATGAGCTTCAGTTCTGCGTACGTGAATCTTCTGATGTCAATATGCAGGGGAGTTTCTTCTTCGTACATAGCATAATCCTCATGATCTCCTAGCTTGCCTGCAAAGTAAAGTTGTGTTTGACATGAAAGTAAGGTATGAAGCTGCTATCTAGTGTCTACCACCGCATTGATAGCAGGAATTTTAGAGTGTAGGGCTTTGTTTTACCTTTGCAATATAACTTCCAGAGTATGCACATCACTACTAGGATGGATACCAGTACCACAGGAACTATCACTATGGTGAGGGTGTTCTTCTTCTTCTTATTTGAGCAGTATGCACCTTTGAATTTTGAGCATAAGGGATTGCCTTCTAATCTAGTGACCCAATTCCAGGATATGTAGAACATATCAGCACAAAAGATCTTAGCTATTATACAATTGTAATTGTGGCATGCATCCATTTTCTGACATAACAAACCTGCTAATAGTGCTTTTGAACATCTATACAATGTAAAATGTTACCGTTGGAGGCGCGGAATTGGTCATATGAGGACAAGCAATCACAACATGGCACCTATATTGGTTAACGAGCACCGGCGGAGCTACGTGAGGGCCAAACCGGGCCATGGCCCGCCCAGCTTTGGAGCAAAGCTATAAATACCTACGCGTAAGCCGAGCCCACCAGCAGTACCGCAGCCGTCCATTCCCCTGAGCGTTCGTGATTCAGTTCATTGTCTCGTATTCTCGGCAGCCATGGCATAGTTTAGGGCAGCAGCGCTGAGGTTCAGCAATAATGCACGAGCATCATCGATGGCTCGATTCAGCTAAGGACGAGCGCGAGCCTCCAGCAGCAATTAGCGGTGCCGATCCAACGAGGGCGCCCAGCCCCCAAACCCCATGCCAGACGATGAACTGTCGACCCAGCACACCGAATCCTCTATAATTTTGCTGTAACTGTAAGACCACGCTGGTAATTTACTTCCATCAAATTTTACTTCACGGCACCATTCTCAAGAGCGATAAATACACCTATGGAGATGGCAATCATGGCATTGTAGATTCTAGAAGTATATTCGACCTGAAAGCTGATTTTCCTTGTACAGTTTATTTTGTTTGAGATATATATGCATTTTCTAAACCAATATGAAACATGTACCAGTGCTGACTAATGCCTACAAAATTAGCTTTGCTTAGCTTGGCCCGCCCAGTTATTTGTTCCAAGCTCCGCCACTGTTAACGAGGTTCAGCAATCTTACCTATATCCCTGGGCATGCTTAACGAGCATTCCTCCCCATGTACTAATCAACATAGTACAATCGACAACAAACCTGTCAGGCTAACAGACGCATTAGACCACCGCTGCCACGGCCGGTGCGGCCACCCCTGCCACATGCGTCACACCGTCCCCTCGTGATCTTGTGTCTCAACCTTTTGTGTAGTCAATTTTGGCTACCCCGCGGCGCCATTATATATTAGGCCTAGGTTACACTAGTTCGACTCGAACACGTAACCTACCGCTAATTACAACTCCAACTATAGCACAACTCGTACTCATATTCTTTTTTTACCGTGAAACCGTTGGGGAAAACCACTATGGTATTTTCTATATTAATAAACGCCAAAAGGCAATTTACACATGATTACATGGGGGAGAAAAGAAACTCGAGGCGAAAAAACTACTATTTTTCTCTTTTTTGTATAACCAAAGTGGAATACTACAACGAACCTAGCCACTCAGCTAGGGGCGCTTTATGCACACGCTTAACCCTGCAAATAACAAAGTTGAGATCTAACTTGAAGACTAGCTTCCACATCTGAAAATTTGGCATTTTCCTTTCAAATATTTTTTGCATTTCTGCTCTTCCATATACCCCACAACGCATAAGTAGCAACTTCAAAATACTTCGGTCCTTGGAAATTGTGCTTCCAAGGACACATATCTAGTAACTCGTACACATATTCGGCACATATCTCAACACAAAAGAAGAAACTAAGATGTTCATAAATCACATGCAGTTACTAATAGAGACATATCTGCCTCTCATGGTTAAAGCTTATAGATGATAGATCATTTACAGTTACTAGATGCTAGTACATGTAACTGAGGACATGTTTGGATTAATACATCGTACCACATACCTGTGGTTGACACACTTATTCCGGCACCCAAATTGGCCCCATGACTTAGTCAAAATTTGGCAAGAGTTCGGGGCTGTTTGGTTTGAGGCTAAGTTTGCCTAAGGTTACCACACCTATGGTTAGGCAAGTTTGACCAATTTAGGTGAGTGTTTGGTTCAAGCCACACTTTAGGTAAGATGGTTTTTGCCACTATAAGGGCCCACATTGCATACACTCATATCGTGTGGCAAAATGCCGTTAGGCTTGCCAACTAGTGGCTCTAATTTTCTTGAATTAACCTTAGGAAACTTTGGCAAACAATCTGTGGAAAGGTATATCATTTTTAGCCCTGTAACCAAGTGGCTCCAATATTGACAAGTGGGGTTGTTGTGGCATGGTGCTACAAGAGTACAGCAAGTCACAAATATTGCACAAACGAAACAGTGGCCAGAGAAATTCGAACTTGTGTAATTCTAGTTTGGCAAAGTGTGGGTATGGATCAAACTTTGATTATCAAAGGTTTCTTAGCCTATGCATTTGCGTTATATGCTTAAAGGGTGTTGCATTTCAGACTTTTCATTTCTGTTGTAGTTGTTTAGTTTGATCAGAGAAAGAAAGACAGCAAAGAATCATGCAGTTGCGCATGCCAAACCTTAAGTCAAGCAGACCGGCCTGAGATCTTCGAAGAATAGAATTAGGGATTGGTCCATCGAGCTGGTTATTTGACAAGTTGCTGTAAAATAATTGTTAAATCATTCATCTAAAATTTGTATCAGCAACCGAAGATGTAATCAGCAGACTTACAGAACTTTGAGTGAGTTTAGTTGATAGTCTGGAATAGCTCCTGTCAAATTGTTATTTGATAAATCCCTAAAAATGATTTATGCTTAGGGTCACAAGAGATGTCAACAGAATCTCATTTAGGGCACTAATATCATGTGATAGGCATCACTTACAAGTTTTCCAGTGCTACCATGTTCATGAATGATACGGCTATTACACCTGTCAGTCCGTTGGTAGACAGATTTCTGCAAAACAACTAATTTTAATAAAGGTCTTACTAATTTATTGATAGCATGGAGATAACAAGTACTTTCAAGATCATGTAAATATCTTTGTGTGGTTCAGTTTTGCACTAAATTACCTGTGTTTTCGAGATCTAAGCCAGTATGACATGTGGCTAAGTGTCTCTATAGTGATTTATGTATAAAGCAAGCACATATGTTCAGCACTTCAAAATGGTGCTTTTGTGGAGCGTTAGATTTCTTGGAGTTGGTACAATGCACTTCAAAGGTTAAAAAATATTGAACTCCCTGTTATGTCTTACACTGTTACAATCCTTGGATTCTGGTTGCTCTTGGAGTAGTCGCAAGTCAAATCTTCCCAGGAAAACTCTCTTGGGGAGCATGGATCTCCTTTCCAGCTTGTTCGTGCCAAATTGTGGTGCGTCTTAATTCGTTCCATGTAATTGACTACAACAGCAGAAGACAGCGGGAACAAATATGGACAGCATAAGGAAGCTGTATAAATTGGGTATGACTATTTATATTTATTTAAAAGATGAAAATATCATCTTAAGAAGTTGCACCATCATCTGCAAATATTATATTTTCGTATAACTGATTAAATTGTACTGATCCATTTATCGACAATGGTCTTCCCACGGCACACTAGCTTAGTTGATCTTTAGAAGATTGTTTACTCTGGACTTGAGTCTGCAACTGAATTAGTTGGTTGATAAACTTGGTCCTATTACTTTAGTGAAGATCGTGACAGTGTCAAATGGAGTTGGGAATCTTCAGGTGTCTAGATAGTGAGACCTCGGTCATTAGCATTGGCAACTGCATCATGATCATGTGAACATGCTACACACATACATGACAAATGTGTAAAACACGTGGGGCATGTACATTAATCTTACCATCGTTAGGGTCAGTGGTGAGATTCTCCATTCGAACAGGCGAGTACACCTCGAACGCGTTGATGAGCGGTGCAAGACTCGAGCTGGGCGTCCTGTTCAAGAATACGTATGAAGAGGCGTTCTCCATGAACTGCCCGCTATAGTACTTGCTCTCCACCTGGAATAACGATGGGGAGAAGTCCGAGAACATTAGAACATTGTTGATGTAGATGCTGAACCTCCTGTTTGGGTTTCTCTCGTTGATCTCAGCGAAGTGAAAGATCGGGAGAAAAAGCTGCAGGTTATTGGTGAGATTGCGACCCTCTGCTATGCTGAAACCCATGGAGGAGAAGTTCGTGTCTAAGGTTGAGGCATTCTGCAAGATGGCTGACGGCACACTGAAGGCGTCGTTGTTGGGGGGACTCTTCACTACGTTCTTGGTATTCAAGCTGAACCAGGGGTAGGAGTAGTCGATTGTCAAAGACCAGCTCTGCCAGAAGCGGTCATAATTGTCAATAGGGTATCTGCATCGCACACATAAAGAAAAACTGGTAAATAGGTAGCACAGTACACTACTCTTTTGCTCTTTACTAAAAGTTATTTGCTATGGGATCTAGCAATCCCAAACTTCTTGTTGCATTCGAGATTTACTATTACTTTGTGTTAGAAGCAATTGCAGGATTCAGAATATAAAGTAGCAAAACACTCTAAAATGCAAGCTAGCAATAGGAATTAAAACCATTGATAAGCATAATTCAAATCTAATCCAAAACTAGTACAGATGGCAGCCTTGACTCACCTTGTGATAAAGTCTGCGGCGTTGCCAAATCTGTACCGTTGAAAGCAGCTGATTGAAACAGAAGTATTAACAAAAGGGTACATTGCATCTTCAAGTGGCCTCAGCTCCAACGAAGATATGAAAGGAATCCCTGAACCGAAGTTTATTAGGCAGACGGACACGGAGTCGCTCGGAGCAATGGTGAGCACCTCCTTCCATATCATGTTTGATGGATCCGAATTTGATAAGTTCACCGCCTCCCAGAAATTGACGCCTATATGGAGCCCAAACAGAAACAAGGACCCATCCAGAGTCTTGTTCAACCTATCATAGTTGCCGTAAGTAAAAGTGGCCCTCAATAAATACTTCTTACTGATTTTGGATGGCAGTGTGTAGCAATTCCTTGAGCCGTCAGGGAAGCTCCTCAGGGTTTGTTGCTGGTGATTGGCAACACCAGCCATGAACTCTGGTAAAATCTCGTGGTTAAGACCACCGCCGACAAAGTCACCGTCAGAATTGTAGAGTAATTTTAAGGTGTTGTCGACATAGTCACTGCTGTTTGTCCATCCACAATCGATGCTTACGAACCCTGCATAATGGAGAGTATGTATCAGTTTTGTGTGCTTCAAGTTTATGCAATGACCACGATATGTACCATATGCAGCAGTTAATTATTTGTTGATTTCCAAGATTTCAATTTTGCGAGATCTATTAAGTTCTGTGCTGAAGTAAACTGAACTGTGCACGCAGATGAAGCAGAGAGCTTAAAGAGGCGCAGGATCCTAGTAGGATATGCATTACCAGAAGCAGACTGGCTGTGGACTTGAATCGTCGTGACCAGGATGACCAGCAACGCCAATATGCATGTCAGTTTTGTACTTGCCGAGCAACTGAAGCTGATCACCATGGTACTCCGGTTCCTGCAATGTTTGGAAGCAAGGACATCCTACACCTACTATGAGCGACTTGTGCAGTTATATATCAGAGAGAAACAACTAGCAGAGTTTGATTTGGATATTTTACAAAAGATTTTTTTTTCCGAATAGTGATTTTTTTTAGTAATGGGTTGAATGGCAGAAGCAGAGAAGATACATAAGGATTGCTTCTTCATTTGGTAATTACCTGGTCCTGAAAAAAAAATAGGCGAGTTGCATTTGTTTAAAGAAAAGAAATTTAACTTTCCAAGGAGCTTGCATGTCAACTATCGCGCTATCGGGCAACTACGCATAGCGCGTACTACCATCAGCGTGATAACGAAGTCCGCTGTGCTAAACTTAAAAGAAACCTAGCGAAGTGTAGTTTATTAGTACAGGAAGAAGGACAAGTAGTACGGACAATTTGCACGCGACCATTTCGACGATGCTGCGCCAAAGTCCAGCATGACCAAACAGGCTGACATAAGAACGAGAGAGACCACGCGCATTGTAAATCAAGAAGTAGACCGGCCCGGCCCGGCCCACTTCTTCGCCTCCTACTACCTCCCCAGTTCCCACAGTGCCCGATGCTCCAAAAAAAAAAAAAAGAAGGTTCCCACAGTGACGCCGATCGTGAAACCCAATCTCAGGCCTTCCGCTATTCCCCTGCGGAGGCAGAAGGGGCACTGGAGCGAGCGGCCGAGGAACTGGTAGCTGGCGGCGGGCGGTCAGGGTTAGGTATGTCATGTGGTCGCATTTCTGCCTTTACATTGCATCAGATTCCCCATAGCTTAGATGCCAACTTGCATAGTGGCTCCATCTAGCATGATTTTTTATGATAGTGGAAGAACTCCGCAATGATTTGATTTGGTAAAAGGAACACGTATTTTTTAATCTAATTCCGCAGCCTTGCGAGAGAGATTGGGTAGTAGATGGCGGAATGTTTAAGCAGACCACTTGTTTTAGGAATTAGGATTGGTCTACTAGTATAGACCGCACGAACAATGTATAATTCAACCGAGTTCTCACATGGAAGAGAATGTTTCATGGCTGAAAACTACTTGAGCTAAATGCAGAAGCTCACACAACAAATACCCCTAGCCCATACAATCCCATAATACTCCAAGAAAGGTACATAAGAAAATTCAGAAACTGAAAATGACTGCATTGCAGTTTATGAACAATTAATGTCAACACACTTGAGCAAATTGCCAAACTTGTCTAAGCAGCTCCAACAATAAGTTGGTTGGCATTTTCCTTTCACCGTCCAGAAAACCTGCTTATTTCTGTCAGCCCACCACCATAACCAGACTGGAAGGAGCTCCCCTCGTCGCTTACACCAGAAACCATCGACAGTAACTTCTTTGGAATTTCAGTGTCCATGGAGTACTTACGAGGGGTCCCAGAAGCAGACAGCTTGTCGCCTGAAACCGCTGGCAGCCACACTTTGAGCCATGAAACAACCTCAGTCATGGTCGGCCTGTCGATGGATACCTTTTCGACACAGTTCATGGCAATGTCTACCACACTCTCCAGGGATTTGGCATCGTACTGATCCAACAGCCTCTTGTCTACAACATCGTGAATGCTTCCCTTAGCTATCTTTTGGCGCACCCAATTTGGTAGGTGGATGCTTTGAGGGTCCAGGAGTACTGGGGGCTGGCCAGTGATGATCTCCAAGAGCACGATGCCAAAACTGTAAACGTCTGTCTTGACAGTGAGTTGGAAAGTTGCATGGTACTCAGGGTCGAGGTAGCCAAGAGTGCCGGCAGCAACAGTAGATATGTGTGTGTGAGCATCATCAAAAGCCCGTGAAAGCCCAAAATCAGATATTATCCCCACTAGATTCTTGTCCAGAAGGATATTGGGGGTCTTCACATCTCTGTGCACTATTGATGGGGTGCATAACTCATGTAAATACTCCAGTCCTGTAGTTTATGAGAAGTTATAATTTGTCAACATACACATACATACATGGTCTAAATTGAAACACACAATTCAATTGCGGACCTTGTGCGGCATCAACTGCAATATGAAGTCGTTGTTCCCAATTCAAACTATAGTCATCTCCTGCACCAATAAACACCAAATTAAGTGCCAATTGTTACGTGCATGGTAGCATAAATATTAGATACCAGTTAGTTTTGCAGAAAATTAGCCTGACAAATGATGGTTACACACACAATGATTGGTGAGGACATTAAGAATGTGCATATCTAAGAAGAAATTAGGTCTGCCAACTCAAATATAGACTAGGAGGAATACCAGTTTAGGCAATCAAATAAACCAAACCTTTAACAAGGAAATTCAGTTTAACACGGAAATCCTGATTACAGTACAATTTCAAAGCTACAGTAGTTTGATTTTAGAATTTATTTCTTAAAATTAAGACACATGTCAAATTTTATGTTATGCAGTGGAGCACAGTATATTGATAAAATTTTAAAAGCAGGTGATTCCCAATTGTTTAATGAAAGCTGCTGGCATCTGAGTTTCTGTGTAGTTGTTGGTTTTGGAGGAGGTAGAACCCGAATTGGTCAACTTGTTTTGAAGATTGAGCCGATTTTGGGTTTAATTGAATCATTCGATTTTATTGAATTAAAGTGCTCCCTCCTATTCATAATAAGTGTCACGGTTTTAGTTCATTTTTAATTAAATTTGAACTAAAAACACAACACTTATTATAGATTGGAGGGAGTACAAATGATCTCTGTAGCATCAAAATACAACTTAGAGAAAACTAATTGCAACTTCAAGTTGGATTTGTTGTATAAGTCAGCTATGCTTGACAGAAACATTAATAAAAGTTAAGAAATAAACCTCCTCTTAGAAGTTGTTGAAGATTTCCTCTTGGCATGAAGTCATAAACAAGTGCCAAGCACTTCTTGTTTTGGCAATATCCTTTTAAAGTCACAAGATTCTTGTGATGAACTTTGGACAAGGTTTGCACCTGCGATAGCAGTTATAGTTATCAAACATCCTCAAGATGAAGCTTGATGCATCATTTTATTGAATATGGAATGTGGAAATGTCTTTATATGTCTTTGCGGACTTAACTTTGTCTTGAAGAATGTAATGGTGTGGCCTAGTTGGTTTTGTGTTATACCTCAGGGAGGAAGTCAGTTGACTCTGCTATTGATGTCTCCATAAGCACTTTAACTGCCACTTCATCATGATTGTCCAGTATGCCATGATAAACAATACCGAAACCTCCTTTTCCAACAATTGTTTTGAAGTCATTTGTTATGTGCTTCAGCTCTGCGTACGTGAACCGTCTGATGTCAATATGTAGGGGAGTTTTCTCTTCATACAGTGCATAATCCTCATTGTCTCCCCACTTCCCTGCAAAGTGAAGAGGGTGTGTTTCCCATAAATTTTTTTGGTTTGAAATTGCAGTCTAATGTCTACCACCCTTGCATCTATGGAAGTAAATTTAAAGTGTATAATTTTGTTTTACCTTTCCAGCATAATTTCCAGAGTATGCACATTCCTACTAGGAGGGATATCAGTACCACAGGAACTATCACCGCGATGATCAAGATATGTGTGGTGTTCTTCTTCTTCTTCTCATTCTTGTATGAACAGTACGTATCTTTGACGTTTGAGCATACAGGATTGCCTTCTAATCTAGTGACATATTAGGAAAAACATACATAAAAATCAGCTGTAAAGATATCAGTTTCTCTACAAAGTTATGATTATAACACGCCTCTGTTTTTGTAACACGACTAACCTGCTAATAGTTCTTCTAAACAACTATACCCTCCACGTGAACAAACCACATTGTTTTTAAATCACGTGCAGCTACTAGGTCCTTATCATTCTCTCATTTTGAAAGCCCATAGATGATAAAGCACTTATAGTTACTAGCTGCTAGTACATATGATTAAGGGCATGTTTGGATTGATGAAAATGCATGCAAAAGTGCGTCAAGAGCATCATTTTGTGTCCTCGTTACAAGATGGTAGTACATGTTTTTAAGGGCATGTTTGGATATTAAATGCAGGCAGAACTGTGTGTATTGACAGGGAGAACCATTTTGGCTCCGGGTTACTTGAGCCTGATATCTTTTTTAAATAAAAATGATCCTTCCAAGGTTTTCAATATTTCAAATTAGTATGCATGGATATGTATGGATATGTCTAAATGTATATAATTTTTTATTAAATATTACATTAATTTGTAGGCTCTGCAAAAAAGGCAACTCTGCTGTTTTGCAAAAGCAAAAAAGTACTATTTTGATCAGTGTACTTGTCTTTTGTTAGTCTACACAAATGATGCAGTTATCTACTGGTGGAAATTGGCATGTGCATACTACCCATCCATATGTACTTATACATTTTTTTCAGAGTATTTTGAGATCTCAGATTATCTTTAAAATTAAAGGGCTCCAAGTGACCCAGGATCCATTTCCACTTTCCAGTCTTGACATACTTTTTGTGGCACACAAATTACCCATAATATTGTAAAAGTTGCCAAGAGTTTATGTATATGACAAGCAGGGCTGCTGTGGCATGGTTCTAGAAAAGTGTGCCATGCCACAAGTATGTTTTTAACCAAGTAGTGGCTAGAGAAATGCAAATTCAGATGCGTTTAATCAAAGCACTTCCAGTGTATTATTGCTAAACCTGGAATTATTCCTATGATAACCAAACTTAGCTTGAACCTATGCCTTTTAGGTATACTTGTTTAGTTTGATAACAAACAATGTAGTAAGGAACTGTGCAACGAAGAATGCCAAACCTTAATTCCAGCAGACCGGCTTGAACTCTTTGAAGAATAGAATCAGGGATTGGTCCATGTAGCTTGTTATTTGACAAGTTCCTGAAAACAATAGTTAAAATCCTTCATCTAAAATGTATATCATCAAATCACAGATGTAATCAGCACAGAAACTTACAGAACTTTAAGTGATTTTAGTTGATAGTCTGGAATAGCTCCCGTCAAATTGTTGTGTGACAAATCCCTGTATATGTTTTGTGCTTAGAATCACAAAAGACATCAACGTGATCTCACTAGCCCATCAATATTACGCAGCAGAAACTACTTACAAGTTCTCTAGTGATGTCATGTTCATGAATGATATGGCAAATCCACCTCCGAGTCCACTGGTAGACAAATTTCTGCAAAAACAAGTCAATTTAATACAAGACATCTTAGTTAAGTGGTAGCATCGAGCTAACATGTATATTTAAGATTTTGTAAACATCATTCTGTGCTTCAGGTTTATACTAAGTTACATTTGCTTTCAAGATAAGTAAATTAGCTGTGTTTTCAAGATCTTAGCCAGTAAGACACATGACTGAGTTTCTCCATAGATAAAAAACAAGAACATATCTGGAACAACATGTAAACCAAAAGTGAACTTCTGTGGAGCACTAAATTGCTTGGGGTTGATTCAATGCACTACAGTGGTTTAAAAGATTGAGTTGCGAAGTTCTGGTTATGTTCTTACATCATGACAATCCTCGGATTCTGGTTGCTCTTAGAGTGGTCGCACGTCAAACCTTCCCAGGAATACTCTCTTGGGGAGCATGGATCTCCTTTCCAGCTTGTTCGTGCCAAATTGTAGTGCGCCTTGACTTCTTTCATGTAATTGACTACAACAACAAGAGTCATTGGAAACGAAATGGATGTCATAAAGTAGGTGTATAAGATTACCTTCCGAAGTTGCAATATCATTGATTATATAATAGCTTATTATATACCCCCTTAGTAAAATAGTACAAAATATAGTAAAATTGTGACCTGGATGTTGAAACAAATCTATAATTACTACATTTTGTGACGATTTTACTATATTTTTTACTGTTATACTAGGGGGTGCGGAACAAGCTATTCTAATCTTAGGCTACGGTTTCCTATAGCACATTGGCATTAGTTGACAAATGTGAATCTGCTACTGACAAAATTGTTAATGCGCATGCAGTATATACATTAATCTTACCATCGTCGGAGTCAGTGGTGAGATTCTCCATTCGAACAAGCGAGTACACCTCCAACGCGTTGATGAGCGGCGGAAGACGCGACCTGGCCGTCTTATTCAAGGAGAAGTACGCGTAAGTATTTTTCAGGAACTGCCCACCCTTGTACATGCTGTCCACCTGGAATCGCGACGGGGAGAAGTCTCGAAACAACATATCTTGGGCGCTGTAGATGTCAAACCTCCTGTTC
The DNA here is from genome assembly GCF_022539505.1 of Lolium rigidum. Classification (NCBI taxonomy): domain Eukaryota; kingdom Viridiplantae; phylum Streptophyta; class Magnoliopsida; order Poales; family Poaceae; genus Lolium; species Lolium rigidum. The sequence goes on from NC_061513.1 coordinate 88,155,303, forward strand.
GGGTTGCTTCCGTTGATCTCGGCGAAGTGAAAGATCGGGAGAAGCTGTAGGCTCTTGGCATCTAGATTAGGACCCTGTGCCACGTCAATGGCCATGAAGGAGTAGTTCGTGTCTAGGGTTGAGGCTTTCTGCATGATGGCCAACGGAACGTTGAAATCGTCATTGCCAGGGAGGCTCTGCACTGTCCTGCTAGTGTTCAGGTTGATCCAGGGGTATGTCGTGTAGCTCCAGCTCTGCCAGAAGCGGTCGTAGTTGTCCGTTGGATATCTTCATTGCACACAAAGACAAGGAAAATTAGATAAATGGCTAGCATAGTACACTAATCTTTTGGTATTTACTTAAATGCACTTGATATGTTGTATAGCAATCCCAACTTCTTAGCGCCTTGAGATTTACTTATAGTTTTCTTTAGAAGCAATTGCAGGATTCAGAAAACAAAGTAGCAAACACTCTTAAATGCATTAAGCTAGCGAACTGAATTTAGAACCATTGACGGGCATAATTCAGATCTAATCCAGAACTATTATGGATGGCAGCCTTGTCTCACCTTGTGATAAAGTCAGCCACGTTGCCAAATCTGTACCGTTGAAAGTAGCTGACGGACACAGAAGTATTGACAAAAGGGTACATCGTATCTTGTAGTGGCCTCAGCTCCAATGAAGATATGAAGGGAGTCCCTGAACCGAAGTTTATCAGGCAGACAGACACGAAGTTGCTCGGAGCAATGGTGATCACCTCCTTCCATACCGTGGATGATGGATCCCAATTTGACAAGTTCACCGCCTCCCAGAAATTGACACCGATATGGAGCCCAAACAGAAACAGCGACCCATCCAGAGTCTTGTTCAACTTATCATAGTTTCCGTAAGTAAATGTGGCCCTCAATAGATACTTCTTGCTGCTGTTGGATGGCAGTGTGTAGCAATTCCTTGGGCCGTCAGGGAAGCTCCTCAGGGTTTTTTGCTGGTCATTGCCTGCATCAGCCATGTACTCTGGTAAAATCTCGTGGTTCAGGCCGCCCTCAACATAATCACCATCAGAGCTGTATGGCATTACTAAGGCGTTGTCGACATAGCCGCTACTGTTTCTCCATCCACAGTCGATGTTTATGAACCCTGCACAACAGAGAGTATTCAATAGTTTCATGTGTTTGAAGTTAAAGATCTACTAAGCAATGATCGTGGCATTTGCGACTAGACATGCAGTAGCTAATAACTTGTTGATTTCTAAGATTTCAGTAAAGATAGACCTGCAGTAGATAATAATTTGTTGATTTCTAAGATTTGAGTAAAGCGAGACCTTAGAAGGTGCACGCTGAAGTAAACCGAACTGTGTGTGCAGATGGAGCAGAGCTTAAAAAGGCGCAGGATCTAGAAGGGAAAAGCTAGGAGGATATGACATGCGTTACCTGGAGGAGGCTGTGCTCGGACTTGAATCATCATGACCAGGACAAGAAGCAGAGCAAAGGTCCATGTTAGCTTTGTACTGAAGCTGATCACCATCTGGTGTTATTTGGTGCTTGCGATGTCTGAAGCAAGAAACAGACGACTTGTGCAGTTATATAGCAGAGGATGACAACAACCACGGTTTAGTAATGGGTATTTTGTTAGTGTTTTGGTTGACACAGACTCGGCGCTGGATTAACAATGCAGAGAAGAAAAAACCGTTTTGCTCAAATGAATGCATCTTGCATACATTAAAAGGAAAGAAAGTGCAGCTTGACATAGAGTTCAGTTTGCAGGCCAGCGCGATAGCGAGTCGCAGCTCGAGCCGAGGAATTGGTGTTTGTTTGGGCGAACCAAGCACGCCATGGCCGTCGATGCCTCTCTGAACCGGTTTGCCATCCCAAAGTAAAAAAAACGTAGCAAATGTGTGGTCACAGGATAAACATTGCAATACCAGTTCCATGACGCTGCACATACCGACCGAACTAGGTTGATATGAGAATGAGCCAGACGCACGTCTACCTCATCAGCACGTACGTGGTCGCACGTCGAAGCTGGCGCTCGGTCGCATGCCAAATTATCACAAACAAAATACTAGGATATGGGCATAGAATAGCTTACGGCAAGTAGTAGAATAGAATGCCCGAGCAAGCGGAGACTATGCCAGAATTGAACTCGGTCTCGATCTGCTAGGAGGACGTGTGTCTGGTTGCCCACACGGTCATCTTAAGAAAACAGAAAATGCAACTTAAAATGGAGTTTAGATTGCACTCAACTGTCTAGATACATACAAATTGTAACAAATCTAACATAGCTTTCTGATGCGGCCTAAGGCCACGTGGGTTGCCCGATCTCACGAATTGACCGAGGGAAAGGCGGGGGAGAGGAAGAACACGAAGAACACGGCGAAGAACACGATGAACACACGCGAACGCACGCAACACAACCCGATACAATTCCGGTTTACTCCCGATAGCCCGAACCACTATCCCGATAGAATCTCTCAAGGGAGAGACACGCGGTAGAATCCCCGAGAGGAAGATCGGTATACGATCGGTGGAATCACACGAGTGAGAGACCGGTGGTAGAATCACAAGTGTGAGAGACTAATCATATAAGGAGTGCCTTGTACAATAGATTATGGTAATCTAAGGAGGGGTTTCCCTAATCCCAAAGGGATGGTGGAGGCATGAGCCTAATTCTCTCAAGTTCATTCCTTACCTAATGAAGGGGGAGGTGGGAGCCTATATATAGGGAGCCACCAAAGGAAGGGTAGTTTAGGCATACAAAGGGATAAAGGGTTCAGATTTGATGCTCTTTGCAGTGGGGCGTCAGGGCCAGCACATGTAGGGCGATAGGGTCGGCGCAGGTAGGGCGACAGTGCCGTCGTCCTCAGGCGTAGTGGCGGTGTGGCAGTGTCGGTCTTCCTGGCGCGTCTCCTTATCCTCGACGTTCTCTTCCATGCTTCCGTGACCTCGGCCTTGAGTCCTCGAGCCTCCATGGTGTCGTCCACTTCCTCCGTACTTGGCGATGTGTTCCTATCATGGTCATATGAAGAAGGATGAAGTAGCATACCATTCATGAGAGACAATTGTAGGCACGCATAAAGGAGAAGATTCACCTTTGCGTGACGTGTCGGTGTTGACGCACATGATGCGGTGGAGACCGAAGGTCGCCCGTATCATCTCCCCCACTTGAAAAGAGTCGTCCTCGACGATGAGTCTTCGTGAACGTGTAGAGGAGGTAGATGACACCAACGCTTGAATGTCCCTTCACTTGTCAAGAGCCCTATGAATAGCACAAGAAAAGCAAAGGAGCAATCAAAGCGTAGCCAAAGTTCAATGGATTTAGGAAGAGGGCGCAAGTAGAAGGAGGTCACCTTATCAAAGTGTCGGTGTGCTCTCATTGAGAGGTCTTGTGTAGTGGAAGTGTGCGGGCAAAACCACTCATTGGAGCTCACGTGTAACATGCTCTCAAGAGCTCTTTTTGTCAACTCGTGCTCAATCGAGGTTGACATTGGAGTGTGGGTACCTACACACATGTTAGACAACAAGAACAATGTGTGTGCATGGTATATGAACACATCATCCATCATGATGCGCCATTTCTTTTGCACATCACCATTAGCGGTAAGCAAGATATTATAGTACACATGGTGAATATGCGGGGAAAACTTAGGAACATGCTCAACATGGATAGGTGCAAAGTCTCCAAAAGGTGAGAGAGCTATGGGGGCAATCTCATTCACAAGCATATGAACATCATTGCAAACCAAGCATTGGAAAGAGAAAGTATTCAACATTTTGGTTGCATTAATGGGAGAATATTGCAAGCATGTAGCACAAAACATGTTCAACATTTGATCATGGTTGTCGACAAACCTAGGGAAAGAGCAATTGTTCGGCAAGGTTGTCACAACACAAGCATCATTATCAACATTGCAAGCAATACATGGGAAAGAGAAATTGTTCGACATATTGCAAGCAATAGGATAGAAATCGAAACACTCATAGCATGGCATGGTCAAAGTGTCACAAGCAACTACTTCCACATGATCAACAATGGCACAAGTATCACAAGGGAAAGTGAAAGAAGCATATGACATAGCAATAGGATCATCCAACTCATGCAAGCACTCACAAATCATCATGTCCACTAGTGGGATCATGGCATCATCAACACCCATATAGGTACCTTTGTAGTCCCGCTCATATGAGGTAGGTGTTGTGGAAGAGGTAGGCTCGATGTGGCCTCCATGTTCATCTTCAATCAAGCATGGTGTGATAGCATCATCTTCATGCACCATGTACATCTTCTCCATGATCGGCGTCTCGTCATCCATGGGACCTAATAAGACACAAGGAAACACACTAGAGGTAGAGGGTAAGTTGTTAGAATTCGAAATGGCCTCACATGACCTATCAACTACCACTCTCATCTCACTCGGTGTATCACTCATGCTCTCGAAGTGGAGGCACTCATCAAACTCACATATAGTGGAGTCACTCATCTCACATATAGTGGAGTCGCTCATCTCACATATAGTGGAGTCCCTCATCTCCATGGCAATGGCGTCGTCGATGTCCGAGCAACCTAGCAAAGAGGAAGACAACACAAGCGGAGTAGAGGTTAAGTTGTTAGAAATCGGAGCATCCTCACTCGACTCATGGTGTGTATCACTCTTGCTCTCAAGGTGTTTGAAGTATGCGTTGCACTCGGCTTTTTCTTTGGGTGTCATTTGGGCTTCTCGAGCATCTAGCTCGGCGAAGTATGCTCTCATCTCGGCTTGCTCTTGTGGGGTCATATTGTATATCACTCACTAGGTAAGGTGTATGTGTATGTGGTGGAAGGAAAGCTACACAAGTATCCCACCTTTCAAGAAAGTATCGGAAAAATGGTTCAAGTCAAGAGCAAAGCCAAAATGTATCGGGGTTACTCACACACACACTCAAAGCACACGCAAAAGGCTAAGAAACTTTATATGTGGTGGGTAAGGAGTGGATAGCAAACGAAAAAGACCAACGAAAAAGTCTATTGTCAAATGTGGGTAAAATCCAAAGTCAAATGTCAAAAGTGGTGATCTATGTAAGGAAACACGGAAACACACACAAGGGAGAACAATGGGGTTAGCGCGACCAAGGAAGTGAGCTAAGCAACAAGATGGTCCTAACGAAGACTATAAGCTCGGTGTCACGCCAACACAAGAGAGACCGTAGCTCGGTTGCATAAGAGGGAAGCAACAAGATTTGCACAAATGCCACTCTTCTCTTTTCTCTCTTAGTGCTCACAAGCTTTGCACTTCTCGGTATCGGTGGACACACACTCTTTTCTATTTTTTTCTATTTTTTTTCACTTTTTTTTCTATGCTTAGAAGCTTTATTTTTCTCTATGTATATGTCACACTTTTTCTTCTTTTGTGTATCTTTCTCACCGAGCTTGCTTCGGAGCTTTGCTCAACACAACGCACACACACCCTCTCACGGTCGTGACACTTGTGCAATGCTTCGCAACGCTCGGAAAGCCACTCTCAATGGGATAGGTACACAAAGAAAGAAAGGGGGCTACAAGGGGGGAGGGGTGCAAGATATACCTAGATGAAAAGGTTAGGCGGTGTCAAGCACACAAACTTGCGATGACGAAGGGGTGTCGATGATGGTGGCGAAGTTGCGCCGGAATCCGGGGTGCCAACGGTGTCGTCGCGGTGTTGATGTAGGCGTAGAAGCGGAATAGACAACCGATGCACTCCAAATCGGAAACCGAGCAAATTAAGTCAATGCCCGAAAAGTTGGGTCAAAACGAGCGGTCGAAAGTTGGGCTCCAAAAATCGTCAAAAATTAGAGATGAGCTATGTAGAGTATTTGGGGGATGCTGTTAAAATTTGGAGTCAAACGGGCTCCGGAAAGTTGTCAAAATTTGGGGCAAAAAGTGGAATCAAAACTAGACGAAACTGGATCAAACCCGGTCCAAAACCCGGTCAAACCGGATTCCTGGCCAGACCATCCGGTTGCCGCCCGGTTGGCGACCGGTCCGAGCAATTTTTTGCGAGATATCCGGTTTTGCTCCGGTTTCAACCGGGTGCGAGTGGAAATTGGATGGGGCCAAGCGGAGGAGCTGGTGAGATGATTTCTTGCGCGCGATGCTGTGCAGGATTGGAGCGCGTGCGATGCTGGCCAGGGAGGAAATCGGGTGCTGCTGCTAGGCGTGGACCAGCCTGGGCTGTGTGCGCGCGCGATGGTCGGCCGGCCGGAGCGATTGAGGCACGGGGTGGCAGGTGCGCGCGATGCAGGGGCTGGGGCGAGGCGAGGTGGTCCTGGCGCGGGTGCGAGCTTGGTACTGGCGGCTCCCGAGCGGCTCGAGCCAGAGGCGTACGGCGGCGGCAGTTGGCGGCCAGGGCGCGCGGTGAGGCGGCCGGCAGCTGTGGTTGGCGTGCGCTGAGCGGCAAGGAGAGGGGCAGCCTGGGCGTTGACTGTGGAAGGCGGCAGCGTGGGCGTGGCCGGCGAGCGAGGCGGGAGCGGCCAAGGCGAGGCTGGCGGCGCAGCAGCTTGGATGTGCCAGGGAGCGGGCGGGGCTTGGCCTGAGCGGGCGAGCCTCGAGCTGGGGATGGTGGCGCGGTCGGGAGGTGGAGATCGAGCGCGCGGGGTTGACCGAAACGGAAGCAGTAGCTCAGGAGCTGATGAACTGTTCGTCCTCCACGAAGAACAGACCGGAAAACTGACTCAAAAATTGCTCAAATTCGAGCCAAATTGGGCGAAATTGATGGGGAAAAATGGGGGGAACATAGATCAACACTAGTAACATCAGATCTGTGGATCAAAACCACAAAAAACGCAACAAATTCGCAGATCAAATTTCGAGCTATTTTTTGGGGCAATTTTTTGGGAAAATTTTTGGGCGAAATTGGAGAGATTCGAGGGTCAAATTCGTGGCAACCTTTGCTCTGATACCATATGATGCGGCCTAAGGCCACGTGGGTTGCCCGATCTCACGAATTGACCGAGGGAAAGGCGGGGGAGAGGAAGAACACGAAGAACACGGCGAAGAACACGATGAACACACGCGAACGCACGCAACACAACCCGATACAATTCCGGTTTACTCCCGATAGCCCGAACCACTATCCCGATAGAATCTCTCAAGGGAGAGACACGCGGTAGAATCCCCGAGAGGAAGATCGGTATACGATCGGTGGAATCACACGAGTGAGAGACCGGTGGTAGAATCACAAGTGTGAGAGACTATAATCATATAAGGAGTGCCTTGTACAATAGATTATGGTAATCTAAGGAGGGGGTTTCCCTAATCCCAAAGGGATGGTGGAGGCATGAGCCTAATTCTCTCAAGTTCATTCCTTACCTAATGAAGGGGAGGTGGGAGCCTATATATAGGGAGCCACCAAAGGAAGGGTAGTTTAGGCATACAAAGGGATAAAGGGTTCGGATTTGATGCTCTTTGCGGTGGGGCGTCGGGGCCAGCACATGTAGGGCGATAGGGTCGGCGCGGGTAGGGCGACGGTCGCCGTCGTCCTCAGGCGTAGTGGCGGTGCGGCAGTGTCGGTCTTCCTGGCGCGTCTCCTTATCCTCGACGTTCTCTTCCATGCTTCCGCGACCTCGGCCTTGAGTCCTCGAGCCTCCATGGTGTCGTCCACTTCCTCCGTACTTGGCGATGTGTTCCTATCATGGTCATATGAAGGAGGATGAAGTAGCATACCATTCATGAGAGACAATTGTAGGCACGCATAAAGGAGAAGATTCACCTTTGCGTGACGTGTCGGTGTTGACGCACATGATGCGGTGGAGACCGAAGGTCGCCCCGTATCACTTTCGGTGTGACGCAGGGAGTACATGCGACCAACGAACTGTTAATCAGCAACTCGCGAGCACTTGTTTGATTAGGCGAACCACGGCTCGCACATATACAAAGTCAGGGAGGTTGATGTTTCTCTAAACCTGTCTGGTATGCAGGATTAATCAACCGTCACATTCTGCAGTTACAAGGCACTAGTACAGATCAAGCCATTTAATCTCTCAATCGCACATGGAAGAGATAGACTATGTGCGACAAATCACTTACTGACACACTTTAAAAAAATATGTGTACCTGTTCCATCTATGTGCAATAGCAACAACATCGCACATACATTTTGTTTTGGAAAACATCTCACAACATATTTCGTATGGAAAACTTGTTGCATTCTTTGTGTTGGAGTTTTTAACGGTTCTTCGTGTATGGAGGTTCCAGTCCACATCTCTATATACTTGACGTGAAAGTTCTTGTAGTTTTGGTTTTAGCTAATTTCTAGACTTTTAGTGCGGAGACTATGGTGCCCTAGATCAGAGACTCCAGTGTGCAAACACCGGAGACTCCGGCCTAAGGAGCCAAAGACTTTGGCCCGGAAACTCCGGCCTTACTGCTCAGCCACTGGTGGAAAAAGGGCCTTTGGTCGCGGTTCGCAACTGCCATTAGTCGCGGTTGCGCAACAGCGACCAAATAGGCGCGACTAAAGCCCCCACCCTTTAGTCGCGGTTGCTTACGAACCGCGACTAAAGGCCCGTCCAAGTGGGCGCCAGGCGACCGTCGGGGCGGAGGCCCTTTAGTCGCGGTTCTTCTGGCCGACCGCGACTAAAGGCCGCCGCGAGTTTAGGGTTTTAGGCCCCCCTAAACCTGCCCCCCCCTAAACCTTTTTTCTGTTTAATTTGTATTGTTTTATTTCTTTTGTGCTTTATTGTAATTTTGAAGGAGTTTCACATATTCTACGGTACTACATACATGCATATGAATGTACAATTTCAAACAAATTTGAAATTAGAACCAAAAAGAATTCAAGAGGAATATACAATATATATTCAATATCATCGGATGACCATATACAAGTTTGAACAAGTTTCCATACATAATTTAATGCATGTATAGTTCTACGTCCTCGTAATGGTGTTCTCCTTTAGGATCGAGGACTTCCCTCCTGAACCATCCAGCTAGTTCCTCTTGAAGTGGTCGGAAGCGAGCTTCTGGACTAAGCATCATCCGGAGGTTATTCCTCTGAGCATTGGTATCACTCGGAACGCGCTCAGAGGTGTATCTCCGGATCATCTCATAGATATAGTATCCACATAGATTGGTCCCCGGTGGCTGAATATCGCCACCATTCTTAGCCTTTGACCGCATGAAATGTAGCTCTTTTTTGAATTCACCGACCTTTGTATCTGAGAACCGTCTCCAAACCCTACGAGGCAAAGAAAATTAAATGAACAAGAGAGTTATTAGTTAATTACTTGAAGCTAATTAATTAGGAAATGAACGAAATAGGCCGATCGATATAGAGCGCAAATGAATGAAAACAATTACTTTTGAATCATTTTTCTCATGTCGGCCCAACGCGCCGGATCCATATTCGAGAGAGTCGTGGATGAGACATTCTGATTTGTCAACTTTAATTACTAGCGAGAATCCAGTGGAACCTGCGGACACGATACATGCACGATACGTCATGCATAACTCATCGATTAGCCGGCCACATACCATGCATGGAGTAAATAAAAGAGAATGTGCTCAAGACATAAACACTCACCCAAAATGGTAAGGAAATAGAATATCACTTTTGAGTTCCTGCTTTGTAAGAAACTGCCACAGGTCTTCCTCCACGTCGGTGGGGTGATGCTGTAACGTATATCCATTAACGATGTGTGGGTCAATGAACCCAACATCATGGATGTTCCTTACTATGCATTCCTTAATCTTCAATCTGCATGTATAATAGCGGACACAACAATATAGTTAGGACATATATATTGTGCAGGCAATATGAACGAGATGGGGTAGAAATAAATCACTTACAGAACGTAGCAACTGATGATAGATTTGTCGAGCTCGCGCAGATTGAAAAGCTGGAACAATTCACTCGGATGAATTTGTACAGAGTACTGTTTGAAGTGATGCTCATATCCAACTTCCACATAAATATATTCTTTGGCGTTTTTATTTTTTATGTAACCCTTGTACCATTTCAGCAGACCTTTCATTTGTGGAGGTAGATCCTCTTCTCGCGCAGGCTCGACGAGAGGCCCATTCTTCACATATGTAAGTACTACCTCCTTCACTGGCGCCTCATCAAGGCCTAACAGTTCACGAAGAGTAATACCTAAGTTGGCCGCTTGTTCTCTGGCACTTGTTACGGTCAATCCCTGTGCTACTGCAGCTTCTATGATATCGGGGGCATCCGGACCAGCGGCTGTCACTATAAGCGGGGCAATCGATTGTTTACTTTGTTCCCCGAGCTGGGCAACTCGTTTCCCGCTTTGTTTACTTTCTAATTCCGCTTTCTCGGCCTCCTCTTTCTTCTCCTTCAACATGCGTGCCTGATTACGAAGTTCACGTGCATAGTCGTCGGAGTAGATTCTTCGCGGCTTGGGACGGTGTGCTCAAAAATGACTTAGCCCACTTCTTTTGCTCATCGGAAAATACTGGCTTGGGCTCGGGCTCTCTTTTCTTCTTGCATTCCGCCTTCCATTTCTCATAATCGCGAGTCGCGGCCGCGTCGACTTCCTCGGCGATACGTTCCCAAGGCCTCGTGGGGAGAGGCTTCGGTGATGGCTCCGGTACCTTTGTGGTCTTAGGTACATAAGGGTCCGGGTTGATAGTCCAGGACTGCTACGCTTCTTCGCCGGAGGTGGATTGGGGGCGGCGTCGCTTACCCGCCGGGGCGGACTGGGGGCGGCGGCTGCTACCCGCCGGAGGTGAATTGGGGGCGGCGTCGGCCCTCGTGAAGGAGGTGTAGGTGAAGCACCACCACCACCACCACCACCGCCACCGCCACCACCACCGTAGGGGGTGGACTTGTTGGCGCCTCGCCCGGAAACTTGATAAACTTCTTTTGCCATAGAATGAGCTGGCGCTTGACATCTCCAAGTCTTCTCGCCCCTTCGGGTGTAGCAATGTCAATGTCCAGGTCCTCAAACCCTTGGACTATGTCCTCCACCGTGACACGAGCATAGCCATCTTGAATGGGGTTGTTGTGGTGGAGTGCTCCGAGTAAACATGGTAAAGCACTGCCGATGGCTACCTTCATGGACATGTTCCCGATAGGATAATACAGATGACATTCTTTCATCTCCTTTATATCGTCCACGGGGTAGCGAGGAGGCTCCGGTGCAGTAATTTCGACCACCAGAGGCTCTGGTGCAGTAATTTTGATCGTCGGTGCACCAGCCGGTGGGGCCTCCGTGGAAGCCACGCTGCTTCTCTGCTGCTGGCTTCCGAGATCCAATGGATGATCTTCATGCTGCGCCCGAGCTGCATCTCTTTCGGCTACTAGTGCACTCACGGTTTTCTTCATCACATCCATTTCCGATGCCAACCGCGCCACAACATCTGCTTCCCGATCCATCTTTCTCTTACGGCTTCTGTAACCGTACGGGTCATCGTTCTGGGGGAACCCTATTTTCCACGGAATGTGCCCCATGCCTCGTACACGTCCTCCGTGTTCAGGATTCCCGAGGGCTTTTGTCAGCGCGTCGTTCTCTCCGTTGAACTTGATCTTCCCCTCTTGAGCATCCCTCATTGCCTCAATAAGCTTTTGGGTGGGTTTAATTATTTTGCCCCGGTAAACACACTTCCCCGTCTCCGGGTTCGGCGATCCCCCATGCCCGTACCACCAGCTTTTGGCCCTTGGGTCCCATCCCTCCGTACCCGGATGGATTCCTCGCGCCCTCGGCTCGTTCTCCATCTTCTCCCACCTAGGCTCCCAAAGGCGATACCCTCCTGGCCCCATAATATGATTGTACTCCTTCTTAGCCGCATTTTCCTTATTTTTTTCGATATTTCAAGGAACTGCTCCGATTTCTTTTGCTTCACAAATTCTGGCCAATCATGTTTCAGTTTCTCATATTGTCCTTTGAAATCCGGAGTCTTGTTCTCCTTGACAAAGTCATGGGCTAGATTTTGCTTGTATTTCCGGAATGCGTTGGCCATCTTATGAAGAGCGAAGTCTTTGACTAGCCTCCTCCTCTCCTTGTTTTCCTCAATCTTGTTACCCTCCTCATCGAATTTGTTGTATTCCGGAGGTAGAACGAAATGTTCCATAAGCTTGTTGAAGCAATCTTTTTTTGTTCTCTTATCGACAAAAGTGAAACCAACTCGTGCCTTCTTTGGCTCATTCCACTCCTGGACGGTGATCGAGACGTTGTCTCTAACAATGGCTCCGCATTGGGCGACAAACTTGGTGGCGTTCTTGCGGGGCTCCAGCTGCTCGCCGGTTGCTTCCTCGACAACCTCGATGGTGCATGTTTCTCCTTGTTTCATCGTCTTGGTTGCGCCACGCTTTGACGACGACGTACTCGATTGTTTCGACGATCCGGCCGAGGGCTAAAATAAGAAAGAGAGTCGCGCGCGTTAGTACACACATATTTATTCAAATCGGTTAGTTTGTATCACCGGAGGCTCAATGTATATATATATACCTCGGCGCCGGAGGTGGTTGCTACTTCCAATTGAAGATCGTCGTTTATCGACGTTTCTTCGGCATCATCTTGCCGACGGCGCCCTTCATCTTCACCGTCAAGGTTCGGATAAGAATCGATATCATCTTCTTCTTGTCCGGTCGGCACATATAGAACATCGCCTTTTATGATGCCGAAGATATGTTCTTCGGCGTCCGGATCATAGTTGTCCATAATCGGGTCAGCTCTATCGTCCGCCATATGTCGATCCTGAAAACATGTAGTAAAAACAAATTAATTGTGTATATGCCGACATTATCACATCTCTTCTACATATAAAGAGAGAGGGCGACGAGGGAGGCGAGAGGGGGGACGCGTGTATTAGATGTGTATATGCGGACGATCGACCTCGCCTCGCAGTGACCGCGTGACCGAGAGACCGGTGGCGGTGGCGAAAGGGCGGTGGCGGTGGCGGTGCCGGTCCTCTCTCTCGTAAAAAAACAAAAAAAAAACCCGCGCGTATACGGAGGGGAGGCGAGGGCCTCGCCGCCCCTCCGTATACACGCGGGGTCGGTGATGAAAGGGCGATGGCGAAAGGGCGGCGGTGGCGAAAAGGCAGTGGTGGTGCCGAGGACAACACACATAACCCTCGCCGCCCCTCTCGACCCAAAAAAACACCGCTCGTATACGGACGGGGCGACGAGGGGCTCGCTGCCCCTCCGTATACGCGCGGTGGTTAGTTTTTTTTTACACAATCTTTTTTAAGTCAAATTTTAGTTTTTTTACACAATCTTTTTTAAGTCAATTTTTAGTTTTTTAAGTCAAATTTTAGTTTTTTTTACACAATCTTTTTTTAAGTCAAATTTTAGTTTACAATTTTAATTAACAAATTGTGAGATAATTAATAAAAACAAAAAAAACAAAAAAAGGGGCCGGCGCCGGCCACGGCCCTCGTCTCTCCCTCCCTCATCTCTCTCGTACACGAGCACACGGCCGGCCGCGCGCGTGGCCGGAGGCCGGCGGGCCGGTGAGAGCGGCGCGCGCGGGCGGCGGGCGAGGGCGGGCGCGCGGCGGCGGGCGACGAGCGACAGGCGACGGCGGGGCGGCGGTTGCGGCGGCGCGTTCATCGAGAAGACGTACGGGGCGGCGGGCGACGGTTGTGGCGGCGACGGGCGACGAGCGGCGGCGGCGGGCGGCGGGCAACGCGGCGACGGGCGACGGGCGGTGGCGGCGGGCGACGGGCAGCGGCGACGGCGTCGAGGGCGCGATGGCGACGTGGCGCTGGCGCGGCAGTTCGATCGGCAGAAAACGGAGCGGGCGAGGAAGAAGAGAAGAGGCGCCGCCGCTCTTATTTATAGGGGTGGGGCTTTAGTCGCGGTTGGGATCACCAACCGCGACTAAGTAGCCTTTAGTCGCGGTTGGTGACCCCAACCGCGACTAAAGCCTTTTTTCGCCCCTTTTGCGGTTCCCGCGGAAAATGACCTTTAGTCGCGGTTGGTGACCCCAACCGCGACTAAAGCCCTTTTTCAAAATTGAACTAATTATTCATTTAATACAAATAAAACTAATTCATTTCAAAATCTAAAAATACAAATAATATATCAAAAAAATCAGAAAAATAAAACTAATTCAATTCAAAATCTTAAAAATACAAATAATATATCAAAAAATCAGAAAAATAAAACTAATTCATTTAATAATCTTAAAAATACAAATAATATATCAAAAAATTCAGAAAAATAAAACTAAATCATTTCAAAATCTGAATAATACAAATAATATATCAAAAAAATCAGAAAAATAAAACTAATTCATTTAAAAATCTTAAAAATACAAATAATATATCAAAAAATAAAGAAAGGTAAAACTAATTCAATTCAAAATGTTAAAAATACAAATAATATATCAAAAAATCAGAAAAACCCGCTTCCCACCAGTTCTTCCCGGCCACCTCTGTCTTCCCATAAGTTCTCCCCGGCTGTCTTCCCGCCGATTATTTCCTCGCTCTTCCCACCAGTTCTTCCCACCAGTTCTTCCCGGCCGCCTCTGTCTTCCGAAGATGTCGCGTAGGGCGTGTGCACCGACGACATCTTCGAGAAGTTGCGCCACGGGAGAATTTCCAACCCTTTACCCAACACTGTTAGAGGAGATGAAGTCTTTCACGGGCTTGCAGGAAAATTTTCCCGAGGAGCAACTTCCGAAGATGTCGTAGGGCGTGTGCACCGACGACATCTTCGAGAAGTTGCGCCACGGGAGATTTTCCAACCCTTTACCCAACACTGTTAGAGGAGATGAAGTCTTTCACGGGCTTGCAGGAAAATTTTCCCGAGGAGCAACTTCCGAAGATGTCGTACGACGTGTGCACCGACGACATCTTCGAGAAGCTGCGCCACGGGAGATTTTCCAACCCTCTACTTTCCATGGGGATGAAACTCTCCCTACCTGCTAGGTTGGCTTGTTGGTCTGCTTGCCAAGGCTTATCGATGCTCCTTTTATAGGCACGGCACCGCTGATGCTTTGTCTTGTTCCTCCGACAGGGCGTCGTGCACTACATGCTTTACCTCATCGAGCAGTGCGTCCACCCACGCGTTCTTATCCTGCCGACAGCTTTAGTCGCGGTTGCACCCTCCAGCCGGGACTAAAGCTTACCCAAACATCCTTATCCCACCGACAGTTTTCATAGATGACACAAAAACCACCTTTAGTCCCGGTTGCACCCACCAGCTGGGACTAAAGCTTACCCGAACGTCCTTATCCCACCGACAGTTTTATTAGATGATAGAAAACCACCTTTAGTCCCGGTTGCACCCACCAGCCGGGACTAAAGATTAGGTGACCAGCTCTGGATTCCTCTTCTTCCCGCCATTTATTCCCTGTCTTCCCGCCTCTTTCTTCCCGCCACTTTTTCCCGCCACTTTATTCCCGCCACTTTCTTCCCGCCTCCTGTCTTCCCGCTCCCATTTTTCCCTCCATTTCTCACTACATATATGTAGCCCGGCTTGGCCAACATTATCACATCTCTACAATCTCTCATCACTCTCTCATGGCTTCCACCGCACCCACTCTAACCTACCAGCAGGTGGAGGAGCTTTGCGCCTCGAACTACCCTTGCCCACCGGGCTACCGCGTCCCCGCCGGCTGGAGCCTAAGCGCCGGCGGCGTGCCGGTCCCTCCCGTCCCTCAGGGTACTGCGCGACGGGCGGCCATCACGAACCACTACTACCTCGACCTCACGCCGGAGCAGCGGATGAATCCCCGCTGGCATCCCGATAACCAGCATACTTGGGACGCCTTCTTCATCAACCGGCGTGAGAGGGCGCTTGCCATGTATGAGGAGGACGGTCTGCCTCCTGGGAACTTCCACGAGGCCGGCCGTCGGCTATGGTGGTACGGCCGGACTCTGCAGAGCGTCATGGACTACATCACGGCCGGCGATATCCCCCGTCTGCGCTACCCTCAGTTCGAGCCACGAGCACCGCCCGACGACAGCGACGACAGCAGCGACGACGACGGTGGCAACTTAGAAGGCGACGATTACCATCACAACGGCGGCGGCTATGAAGACTACGAGTATGCATATTATACGCCTAGGCAGGAGTATGACTAAATCACTCCAAATTTCATGTATCATCAGTGTGGTTTCTCGAATCAATCGAATCATTCGAAAATGGACACCAAACAAATCACGGGTAATATAATTCACATGATCCATTCAATAAAGTTTGGTACAATAAATTATTACACATCATTTCTTCCCTTGTGTCCCTGCTTGCTTACGATTGTGCCGTATCCATGGAGCATCCTCATCATTTAACTTAATGCTTGGGTCGGTGTTCACTTTGAAGGGCGGAATTTCAGCAAACATATTATAATCTTCGACATGTCTGTCTTGTCCTCCACTCCCACGATGTTTCTTTTCCCTGAAAGAACAATGTGGCGCTTTGGATCATCGCATGATGTACTGATCGTTTTCTTATCTTTCCGTTTCCTCGGTTTGCTACTCATGTCCTTCACATAGAAAACCTGAGCGACATCTTTCGCTAGGACGAATGGTTCGTCAAGGTAACCAATATTGTTGAAATCCACCATTGTCATTCCGTATTGCTGGTCCACCTTTACCCCACCTCCTGTTAGCTTGAACCATTTGCACCGGAACAAAGGGACCTTAAAGGAGGGTCCATAGTCAAGTTCCCATATCTCCTCTATGTAACCATAATATGTGACCTTTTGCCCATTCTCGGTTGCTTGCATCAAAGCGGACACCACTATTTTGGTTGGTGCTCTTTTTATCTTGGGTGATCGTGTAAAATGTATTCCCATTTATCTCGTACCCTTGGAAAGTTGTTATAGTCGAAGATGGTGTCTTGGCCAACATGTACAGCTGATCTACAACATCATCGTCATTCATTAAATGTTTTCTCAACCAAGCTGCCGAAAGTCTCCATGTGGGCCTTCCTAATCCAGGATTCGGGCTTCCCCGGGTTGTCCGAGCGTAAAATATTCTTGTGTTTCTCAAAGTACGGAGCCACCAAGCTGGAATTGGTCAGAACTGTGTGGTGTGCTTCAGTCAGAGAATGGCCTTCCATACATATCGTTGATTTCCTTCCGATCGTGCCTTTTCCACTTAGTCTCCCCTCGTGCCGCAATCGAGGAAGACCAATCGGCTTAAGGTCAGGAACAAAGTCAACACAAAACTCAATTACCTCCTCATTTCCATAGCCCTTGGCGATGCTTCCTTCTGGCCTAGCACGGTTACGAACATATTTCTTTAATATTCCCATGAACCTCTCGAAGGGGAACATATTGTGTAGAAATACGGGACCGAGAATGGAAATCTCATCGACTAGGTGAACCGGGAGGTGCGTCATAATATTGAAGAAGGATGGCGGGAACACCAACTCGAAGCCGACAAGACATTGGATCACATCGTTCACGTAACCGTGGTAGAACTTCGGATTGATTACCTTCGAGAGATTGCATTGAGGAATGCACATAGCTTCACAATGGCTACTCGAACATTTTCCGGCGGAGCCCCTCAAAGCAATCGGAAGCAATTGCGTCATAATCACGTGGCAGTCGTGAGACTTCGGGTTTTGGAACTTTTTCTCCGCCATGTTTATTATTCCCTTTATATTGGACGAGAATCCGGACGGGACCTTCATACTCGCTCGGGCATTCAAAAAAGATGACCTTCTCTTCTTTGGTCAGAGCGTAGCTGGCACGACCTTGAAACCATTCCGGATGCCGGTCATCAGGGTCTTTCAAACGTTGCTGGTCCTGCCGTGCTTCCTTTGTATCATTTGTCTTCCGATACACGCCCCAGAAGCTTAGGAGGTTCACGCAAATATTCTTCGTAACGTGCATCACGTCGATTGCAGAGCGTACTTCTAGGACTTCCC
>NC_061513.1:88173177-88236231 GCF_022539505.1 Lolium rigidum
AAAGTAAAACTAATTCAATTCAAAATGTTAAAAATACTAATAATATATCAAAAAATTCAGAAAAATAAAACTAATTCAATTCAAAATCTAAAAAATACAAATAATATATCAAAAAATTTAAAAAATAAACACTAATTCAAAATTTTAAAAATACAAATTATCAAAATTCATAAAAATAAGACTAATTCAATTCAAAATTTCTTCCCGGCCGCCTCTCGGGTTTTCTCGGGTCTCTCTCTTTCCCGCTTTTGTCTTTCCACGGGCCGACCCCTCTTCCCGCCTCGTCTTCCCGCCCCATTTCTTCCCCGTCTCTCCCGCCTCGTTTTCTTCCCGCCAATTTCTTCCCGCCCCGTCTTCCGCCAACCCCCCTTCCCGCCCTCGTCTTCCCGCCGTTTTTTCTTCCCCTGCTTTCGCCTTCTTTTTCTTCCTGCCAATTTCTTCCCGCCCCTTTCTTCCCGCCACTTTCTTCCCGCCCCGTCTTTCCCGCTCCGATTTTTTCCGCCATTTGTCACTACATATATGTAGCCCGGCCTGGCCAGCATTATCACATCTCTACAATCTCCTCATCACTCTCTCACATGGCTTCCACCGCACCCACTCTAACTCCACGTTGCACAGTGGAGGAGCTTTGCGCCTCGGAACTACCCTTGCCCACCGGGAACTGCCGCGTCCCCCCGGCCGGGCCGGAGCCTAAGCGCCGGCGGCGGTGCCGGCCCCTCCCCGTCCGTCACGGTACTACGCGCGCGGCCGGCGCCATCACGAACCACTACTACTCTCGACTCTCACGCCCGGAGCAGGCCGGGATGAATCCCCGCGGCATCCCGATAACCAAGCATACTTGGGACGCACTTTCTTCATCAATCGGCGTGGAGAGGGCGCCGCTGTGCATGAGGAGGACGCCGCCTACGCTCCCTCGGGAACTTCCACGAGGCTCTGGCCGTCTACGGCTATGGTGGTACGGCCGGACTTCTGCAGCAGGCCATGGACTACATCACGGGCCGGCGATATCCCCCGCCCCGCGCTTACCCTCAGTTCGAGCCACGAGCGCCGCCCTCGACTGACAGGGACGACAAGAATGACGACGACGGGGCAAGAACTTTAGAAGGCGATTTACACGCATAACGGCGCGGCTAAGGAAGACTACGAGTATGCATATTATACGCCTAGGTAGGAGTATGACTGGAATCACCCAAATTTCATGTATCATCAGTGCTATCTCGAGTCAATTGAATCATTCGAAAATGGACACCAAACACATCACTGGTAATATAATTCACATGATCCATTCAACAAAGTTTGGTACAACAAATTATTACACATCATTTCTTCCTTGTGTCCCCGCTTGCTTACGATCTGCCGTATCCATGGAGCATCCTCATCATTTAACTTAATGCTTGGGTCGGTGTTCACTTTGAAGGGCGGAATTTCAGAAAACATATTATAATCTTCTAACTATGTCCGTCTTGTCCTCCACTCCCACGACTGTTTCTTTTCCCGAAAGAACAATGTGGCGCTTTGATCATCGCGATGATGTACCGATCGCTTTCTTATCTTTCCGCTTCCTGGTTTGCTATCTCATGTCCTTCACATAGAAAACCTGAGCGACATCTTTCGCTAGGACGAATGGTTCGCAAGGTAACCAAGATTGTTGAAATCCACCATTGTCATTCCGTATTGCCGATCCACCTTTACCCCACCTCTCCGTTAGCTTGAACCATTTGCACCGTGAACAAAGGGACCCTAAAGGAGGGTCCATAGTCAAGTTCCCATATCTCCTCTATGTAACCATAATATGTGACCTTTGCCCATTCTCGGTTAAGCCGCATCAAAGCGGACACCACCGTTTTGGTTGGTGCTCTTTTATCTTGGGCGATCGTGTAAAATGTATTCCCATTTATCTCGCACTTTGGAAAGTCGTTATAGTCGAAGATGGTGTCTTGGCCAACATGTACAAATTGATCTACAACATGATCGTCACTCATTAAATGTTTTCTCAACCAACCGCCGAAAGTCTCCATGTGGGCCTTCCTAATCCAGATTCAGTGCTTCCTCGGGTTGTCCGAGCGTAAAATATTCTTGTGTTTCTCAGCACGGAGCCACCAAGCCGGAATTGGTCGAACCGTGTGGTGTGCTTCAGTCGGAGAATGGCCGTCCATACATATCGTTGATTTCCTTCCGATCGTGCCTTTTCCACTTAGTCTCCCCTCGTGCCGCGATCGAGGAAGACCAATCGGCTTAAGGTCAGGAACAAAGTCAACACAAAACTCAATTACCTCCTCATTTCCATAGCCCTTGGCGATGCTTCCTTCTCGTCTAGCACGGTTACTTAACATATTTCTTTAATATTCCCATGAACCTCTCAAGGGGAACATATTGTGTAGAAATACAGACCGAGAATGGAAATCTCATCGACTAGGTGAACCAGGAGGTGCGTCTATAATATTGAAGAAGGATGGCGTGGAACACCAACTCGAAACCGACAAGACATTGGATCACATCGTTCGTAACCGTGGTAGAACTTCCGGATTGATTACCTTCTCGAGAGATTGCATTGAGGAATGCACATAGCTTCACAATGGCTACTCGAACATTTTCCCAACAGAGCCCCCTCAACGCAACCGGAAGCACATTGCGTCATAATCACGTGGCGCCGTGAGACTGTCAGGTTTTGGAACCTTTTCTCCGCCATGTTTATTATTCCCTTTATATTGGACG
The DNA here is from genome assembly GCF_022539505.1 of Lolium rigidum. NCBI lineage: Eukaryota > Viridiplantae > Streptophyta > Magnoliopsida > Poales > Poaceae > Lolium > Lolium rigidum. The sequence goes on from NC_061513.1 coordinate 88,175,893, forward strand.
AGAATCCAGACTGGACCTTCAATACTGCTCAGCATTCAAAAAGATGACCTTCTCTCTTTGGTCGTAGCGTAGCGTGCACGACCTTTGAAACCGCCCGGAGCGTCTGGCCATCGTGGTCTTTTCAAACGTTGGCCGGTCCCGCCGTGCTTCCTTTGTATCATTTGATCTTCCCATACACGCCCAAGAAGCTTAGGAGGTTCACGCAAATATTCTTCGTAACGTGCATCACGTCGATTGCGCAGCGGACTTCTAGGACTTTCCAATATTCTAGCTCCTGTATCATAGATTTCTTCTTCCACATGGCCGCGTGCCCGTCGCCTCCCTTCGAACCGATTGTCCGCCATGACCCTTTCCAAAGATGACTTTCAAATCCTTGACCATATCAAATACCTCAGCACTCAGTGTGTTCCGCAGCTTCGGCCGGTGATCTGCCTTGCCGTTGTAATGCTTGGCCTTTTCTTTCTTACCGGATGAATTTTCGGAAGAAATCGACGATGCCCAAGGTACACGTTTCTTACAATTTGGCAAATGTACACTTTCGGGCTCATGTGGGGCAGTGCGTGCATGCATTGTGGGTCCTCTTATTCGACGAAAACCCCGGAAGGTTACTATGAGCAGGGCCACTCGCTGATGGTTACGGGTGCCAAACGCCAGTAGGTCAAATTCCTCTTCTTTGTGCTCGATCCCGCGCACGGAGCGACCAGTGTCTGCCCCACAGCTGCAAAAGTTCATCAACTAATGGCCTTAGGTACACATCGCATGTCGCTGCCGGGCTGCTTCGGACCTTGGATGAGCACCTCGACATCATATAATGAACTTCCGCTTCATGCACAACCAAGGAGTAAGAAGCGTCGTAGATGCATAGAGTCATCGGGCCGTGCGCTATGGCTGAGCTCGCCTGCCAAAAGGATTCATGCCATCCAGTACTTTCAGACCAAATCTTGTGTTCCTTGCGTTCGCCGCAAAATCTTTGAACTCTCTCGCTCGATCTTTCTCCATTGGCGTTCCACCTGCGGGGTGTTCCCAACTCCCCGTCCGACTGGCGGCCACCTCTTGATGCCATCGCAACAATCTTGGCATGCTCTTTGTTCCCGGACGAGACGCTTCAACCGTGGTATTATAGGAGCATACCACATCACCTGGGCGGAACGCTCTTCCCGGGGTTTCTCGCCCGTCAACATCGGCCATCAGGAGTCATCAGCCTCTGATCTTATACGTCGCAATGCAGTGCATACCGGGTGCATTCATTCAAATTCTCGTATTCACCGCGGTAGAGGATGCAGTACGCTGATGCATGCATGTATCTTCGTCAACCTCTCAAACCTAGAGGCGTACAACCTTCTTGCTTCTTACGACTAGCGGGCAACTCTGCTATTCTGGAAACATATTCTTCAACATTTTCAAAGCAAGTTTTCAAATGCCGAGTCAGCTACACCTGCCTGTGCCTTCCATTTCAGCAAATCCAGTGTGCTAATGCTTGCCTTTCTTTCTTATCGGATGAATTTTCTGAAGAAATCGACGATGCCCAAGGTACACGTTCTTCTTACAATTTGGCAAATGTACACTTTCAGCCTCATGTAAGCAGTGCGTGCATGCATTGTATCCCTTATTTGACGAGTCCCGAAAGGTTACTAAGAGCAGTGCCAATCGTTGATGGTTACGAAAAGCAACGCTCGTAGGTCAAATTCCTCTTCTTTGTGCTCATCCCACACACGGACACCAGGTCTGCCCCACAGCTCGTAAAAGTTCATCAACTAATGGCCTTAGGTACACATCGATGTCGTTGCCGGGTTGCTTCGGACCTTGGATGAGCACCGGCATCATAATGAACTTCCGCTTCATGCACAACCAAGGAGGAAGGTTGTAGATGCATAGAGTCACGGGCCAGTGCTATGGCTGGAGCTCGCTCGCCAAAAGGATTCATGCCATCTCGTACTTAGACCAAATCTTATGTTCCTTGCGTCAGCTGCAAAATCTTTGAACTCTCCGTCGATCTTTCTCCATTGCGTTCCATCCGCGGGGTGTCTCAACTCCCCGTCCGACTTACGGTCCTCTTTGTGCCATCGCAACAACTTGGCATGCTCTTTGTTCCCGAACAGACGTTTCAACCGTGGTATTATAGGAGCATACCACATCACCTTGGCGGGAACCCTCTTCCCGGGTTTCCGGCCCTCAACATCGTCACCGGGGTCATCGCCTCCGATCTTATAACGCAATGCAAGGCATACCGGGCATTCATTTAAATTCTCGTATTCACCGCGGTAGAGGATGCAGTCGTTGATGCATGCATGTATCTTCAGAACCTCTAAACCTAGAGGGCAGCCAACCTTCTTTGCTTCGTACGTACTGGCAGGCAACTCGTTATTCTTTGGAAACATATTCTTCAACATTTTCAGCAAGTTTTCAAATGCTGAGTCAGCTACACCTGCCTGTGCCTTCCATTTCAGCAAATCCAGTGTGCAGCCCAGCTTTTTCAGACCATCATCGCATCCGGGGTACAGCGCCTTTCTGTGATCCTCTAACATGCGATCCAAATTCTCCCTCTCCTTTTCAGTTTCGCATCGTCTCCGTGCATCAGCAATGGTCCGACCAAGATCATCAACGGGCTCATCACGTGCCTCTTCTTCACCTTCCCCTTCACCTTCCCCTTCACCTTCAGACATCCTCCATGAAAGTATCACCGAAATGAGCAAGATAGCTTTCATCGATGAAATCATCCCCTTCTTCATCTTCTTCCATTATAACCCCTCTTTCTCCATGCTTGCTCCAACAATTATAGCTTGGCATGAAACCGTGCCGAAGCAGGTGCATGTGAACATCTCTTGAGGAAGAGTAACCCTTCGATTCTTACGGTTAACACATGGACAGATAACAAAACCCCCCGCTTGTTCGCATTAGCCACTACGAGGAAATCTTTCAAACCCGTAGTGAACTCGCCGGAGAGTCGGTTACCGTACATCCATTGCCGATTCATCTGCATTATTATAATACAAAATATATAATTAACCATCATGCATTTGTTAAACTAACTAGCTACAAACAATATAAATTAAACAATGAACTACACACATGCATATTTTATCAATGACACATGAAAAGGTTCAAGTGCTAACCGCGATCGAGGAGGAAAAAATAAATAAGGAAGCTCAAGTGTGGCTCCAACACTTCATATCATGTTTGTTTCATGCTCTTGGGGCATTTTTATCAAACACCTTGTGTGCATAAGAGGAACCAAAAGCAAACCTACACCCCCTTGTGAAGAGAAGTGGCACCAAATGGCTAAGTGCTGTGGGCTGAACTGTATATATAGGGGTGGGGCTTTAGTCGCGGTTGGCCTGGCCAACCGCGACTAAAGGCATTCGGGCACCTTTAGTCGCGGTTGGCCCGGCCAACCGCGACTAAAGCCCCCTCCCGTCCACCGGCTCGGCCGGCCGAGCGCGCTGGGCCCAGCTCTTTAGTCGCGGTTCGCCACCCGAACCGCGACTAAAGACCCCATTAGTCGCGGTTCCTATATTTTGGCGACTAATGGGGCTTCCCGGAAGGCCATTTTTCTACCAGTGAGCGTGGCGCCAAGTCACATTTCGTTCTATCTGGAGACTTTGGTACGGATTCTCCAACCTACTTCAGCCAGGCTGGGGACTCCGACCTTCCTAGGCGAGACTCCAGATTAAATTGTTGCAACATCTAGTATTTTGAGAGACCTATATAAAGCATCCTTCTTCCGCGAGTGGAGTTAGATGTTTTGGTTTTTCTCTCCTCCATTGTTGACGTTGAATAGCTTGCCCTGACTCTCTGTTCCTCGTATAGCTTGCCCTGACTCTCTATTCCTCGTATACTTTTTTGAATCTTTTTTAGGGAAAATAGAGAGAAGATCTACATCTACTCCCTCTGATCCTTTTTGATTGACTCTACAAAGTTATACTAAATCCGAGTCAATTAAAAGAGACCGAAGGGAGTACGAAATTTGGTGTTCTCCCCTTTTGTTCTTCCTCTTATATTCCTCCATAGCATTAGTTGTTGTGGTGGATTTGTGAGACAAGGGCTTGAACACTTCTAATGTTCTTCCCATTGCATATGGTGTATCGATTTGAGTTCTCCACGGATATTTGGTTGGTGAAAATTCATGAGCTTATTGCTCTCACGTGCTTGTACCCCGAGCTTGTTCCTCTTGAGTTCTTGGAACCCTAGACGACTTTCTGAATTGGTGGTGCCATGGAGATCAATCATTCTGGCATAAAGCTCACGATAGATTATTTGAGAGCCTCCAATTAAGTTGTGGAGACTGCCTAATCTTGTACGGGTTTGGTAACCGATGTCAAGGGTCCCATAGTTGATTGAGGACTTTCCTTTTAATTTGGAAGGAAGGTTCGAGGAAAATATGATGAGTCATTGTGGTGCTTGGAAGCATTATTGTGCCTCTATAGTGCTCCATCGGAGAGTAGCACCCAATTTTATGATACACATTTGTCATTGTGTGCCTCGGATATTCCGATACCTGAGGTCTTTACTTATGAGCTTTACTATGTGATAGCTTTAGTGCCCGAAGCCCCGAACTTATATATCTTTCTATCACATAGTTGTGAATCTTGTTCAACAATAGTATATAATTCAATTATAGATTTATTTTGCATTTTTCAAACCCATATCGCAAAAGTTGTAAATCACTTATTCACCCCTTCTAAGCGACATCGGTGCCCTTTCACATGTACACACCACTACCTAACAACTTCTTATGAGATTCTTTGCAAATATCAACATCATGCCACGCCAAATCTTCATAATAACATCAAATACAAGTATAAAATTAGTCCATATAAGTACACGTGCATCATTCGATCATGCCCATACTAAGAATAATTGAATCGGGAAAACGAGTCCACGAGTTGAAACCACTCAAGCTAAATATTCCTTGTGTTCCGACCGACGCCCCGGGAGGGGGGAGGGGGGACTGACACCGTGTGGTATTCTCCTTCCTTTAAACCATAGAACCCACCCCCTCGTCCGGCGGCCACGGTGCCCGACGGCGAGTGGGAGGGGGTCTGGCTCCTTGTAGTTTTAGGTTTTATTTTCCTTAGGTTTCCCCACACAAATAAAGAGGTGTTTGGATCCGGATCCACCTCAAATCCTTCATCGATCTTCTTTCCCTCAAACTCATGGTGGTTGCGAGGTGAAGGGATGTAGCTTGGTTGACAGTGGATCTTATGCCAACACCTCTCAGCATGATCCATGGCGAAGCGCTGCTTTGGCGCGATCACTCCCACAAGCTCCCCTTTCTCCTTTCTTCAATAAAGTGTTTTTTTTCTGTTGCTAAATCATTCGTACTGGTGCTACCTGGAACTACTAGGGAAAGGCCTATTCCCACCGCAGCAAATTCCGCTACCATCGGCGCACCAACGCGCGCCAGCGGGAACATGCCGGTGGTAATTGCTTATCGCCGGCGCACCAGCCTGGTGTGCCGGTGGTAATATTTTTCAGATTAAAAAAAAACCTAGATCTAGATCTAGATATGATTTGATCGTGTGCGTCGGGAATTGTGGCTATCGCTCGGGAAGTCGACATTGCGGAGAATAGGTGGTCGCCGGAGGGGAGGTGATAGCCAGGGAGGAGGTAGTAGCTAGAGAGGAGGCCGCTGGCTTGAGGAGGTGGAGGTTCCCGGGAGGATTTGGTCATTGGCTCGAGGAGGTGGTCGCCGGAGTAGCTCGAGATGGCGGCGGAAGGAGGAGCTCGCGGCTGCGGTGGTTTCGTCCTCGTCGCCATCTCCCGCAACATGGAGGAGGAGTGCTCGTCAAATGGAAGAGGAAGAGAAGCTAGAGGAGAAGGAGAAGAGGAAGGAAAGGTAGACGAGGATGGGGAGAGGATGAGGAGAAGGGGTGCGGGCTGGCTGTTTTGAATATATAGCACAACACACCACTATGCTCGTGCGTTGGCGGTAATTTTCCTTTTTTTTGAATTTTTTTCCATCAAACTCTTAAACGTAGAACTTATATTTCCTTTTTGATTTTGAGGAATCTAAAATATCCCAAAAAAGTAGTAGGAAGTTGAAATCGGATGTAAAAAATTTCATAGATACATTTCCATATAATTTTTCCTTCATCAGAGATTGTATGCAACCAGAAAAGTTGTTTCATCGAAATATGACACCATTTTGCATAATATATCGAAATTCATGTTTGATAATTTTCCAAGTTGACTAAATTTTTACCAAAAATCATTGTAAAATACAAAGTCAATACTATCATTAGATAGATAATGAAATATAGGTAGATATGATATCTACAAAATATCATATTTATAAATAGATTCTTCTAAAAGTTTAGTCAAACTATATTTTGGTTCGACTTTTTCAAAAGATATAAGCCTTAGGCTTTAGGATGGAGGTACTCCCTCAGTCTAAAAATAAGTGTCTCACTTTTGTCTAGATACAGATATATCTTGATGCATTTTAGTTAGAAATATATCCTTATCTAAATAAAATATAGATACTATTTTTAGACGAAGAGAGTATATATCTAAACATGTTTATAAACTAGATACATTTATGTGGGGAAAGTTTCATCAAACGATGACCAACTCAATAGCTATGCTGCTCCCGAACAGTGAGATGAGCAATTCAAGATCCAAATAAAATTGACTCAATTAATATATGAATGTACATGTTTTTTACTTTTTTTAGAGGCGTTTATTGTAGTATACATGCAAGCGATTGCATCCTATGGGCAAGCAGGCCATACCCTCTCTGTTTCAACACAGAAAGTGGATTGCTATTTTTTTCCCGTAACTCTCAGAGCCTCTCTCAGGGGCGATTAGGGTTTGGTGGACGCGGCGGCGCACGTCGATCCGATCGGCGGGGCGAGCGAGGGAAGGGCTTGCGACGAGATGGCTTCGCCTGCGAGCAACACAGAGAAGGCTCAAGGGGCGCTGTCGCCGCGTGCGGCAAGGGCGAAACTTGAAGAGGAACTGGGAAGGTTGGACATCACTGATGAGGAGGCCACCCCCCTGGTGGTGGACGATCGTGATGATGATCCTGTGCAGAAGTGGTCACTGGCGGGTAAGGTCCTCCACCGCACTGCGTTTCATATCCAGACCATAGCCAGTGCGCTTCGCCCGGCGTGGGGTAATCCTAGAGGATTGATGTTCAGATCGGTTGGAATCAACATGTTTGTTGCTGACTTCGCGACTAAGCGCGATCGTGACCGAGTCTGGGAAGGTTCTCCATGGCATGTGAGTAATAATGCTGTAATTTTATGTGAGTTTGAGGATTGTATGCAGCCCTCGGAATTAAGATTTCATCGGCTCTCTCTTTGGGCACGGATCATGAATCTGCCTTTCAACCTGAGAGATCAAAAATGGTGGTTATTGATTGCCCATCAGATTGATAAAAAGGCTACTGAGGTTCAGTTTGACCATGTTGGTGGTTTCCTAAGGGTGAGGGTCACCATTGATATTGCAAAGCCCTTGAGGAGATGGGTACTGATCGATTCTGCTAAGAGAAAGAGTATGGATATGTATGAAATCCAGTACGAGCATGTGCCTCATTTTTGTTTCTCTTGTGGTCGTTTAGAGCACTCAGACCTTCTCTGCCCGAACCCTGGTCATCGGGATGAGAATGGGATGCTTCCTTTTGGCAAGGGTCTGAGAGCGCCAGATGCTTGGAAGAAGCCCTCTGTCAGTGAAGGTTCGGCGGGTCCTAGCCAGAACAGGAAGGCGGAGACACGCAGCTCTAGTAATGTAGCTGAGAAGGGGACAGAAGTTACATCGCCTCTGAAAAAGAACCCGGCTGCAAAGCGTAAAAATGGTGTTGTGCAAAAAGAGTATAGGAGGGTAGAGATGCCGCTCCTGAAGAATAATCCGGATGGCGTGGGCATGAGTGTTGTTGTATATGATGATCCAGCTAAGGGTGCCATGACCGGTGGACCGGGTAGTGTGGAGATTCATGAAAGGGATGCAAAAAAGAAGAAACCTACACCGACTAACTCGGACAACTCGGCAGCGGCTGCTGTGCAGCCCTGCCCGGAGCAATGAATTGCCTAGAATGGAACAGTCGCGGGCTTGGGAACCAGGCGGCTGTTCGTGAACTTCGCAATATTGTGAAGCAAGAGCGCCCTAGTCTTCTGTATGTGATGGAGACGAAAATTTCTGCTAAACGTGTGGAAAGTCTGAAGGAATCCTTGGGTTTTGCAGGCTGTTTCGCTGTGAATAGTGATGGTTTGAGTGGTGGTATTGGTGTTTTCTGGTCAGCAGATGTATCTGTTGAGGTTAAATTTTTTAGTTTCTGCCATATTGATACTATGGTGAGGAAGATTGGTAGTCCTGAACTGCAATGGCGATGGACTGGATTTTATGGGGCTCCAAGGGCGGAAGATAGACATCATAGCTGGAGATCCCTTCGTACGCTGCACGGGATTGAACACTCAGCCTGGCTCTGTGTTGGCGATTTTAATGAAACTTTATATGCTTCTGAGCATTTTTCCAGAGCTTTGAGGCCGGAGTGGCAAATGCGAGCGTTTCGCGAGGTGCTTGAGGATTGCTCGCTCGTTGATCTGGGGTGGTCAGGAGTGGAGTACACATGGGATAATGGTCAGATGGGTGTGGCAAACGTCAAAGCCAGACTAGATAGATCTCTTGGTAATGAAGCTTTTATGAATATGTTTGCTCACAAAAGAGTTCGGCACATTGTGACCTCGGAGTCGGATCATTGATTTGTTCTATCTGAATTCCGGGTAGATGTGGGTGATACACGGCCTAGGGGACCCAAACAGTTCCGCTATGAGGATGTATGACAAACACATGGTGATTATGACGATCTGGTGTTAGCGAATTGGAAGAAAGGTGCTGGACGTGATGGTCTGAGTGGGGTTGTTCAAGCCCTTAATGATATGCAGGTATCCTTAAGCTTGTGGGGTGCAAAGGAATTTGGTTGTTTGGCACGCAAAGTGCGGAAGCTTAGGCAGAAACTTGAGCGCTTGCGTGGCTGTTCAGTAGGCCGTGGGCCGACAGATGAGGAACGGGCTGTAGTCAAGCAGCTGCGTGAAGCACTTTGCCAAGAGGAAATATGGATGCGCCAAAGATCTGGAGTATTGTGGCCCAGAGAGGGTGACCGCAATACGGCGTATTTCCATCGACATGCTGCTCACCGTAAGCGCATAAATAAAATTGAAAATCTAGCTCGTGATGATGGCAGTATATGTGATAACTGGACCGATGTGTGTACTGAAGTCCAGAGTTTCTACCAGAATTTATATACGTCTCAAGGTTTTAATCATATGGATGAGCTGCTGGACCTGGTTCCTACCCGGGTGAATCAAGAAATGAATATGGAATTAGACAAATCATTCTCTGTTGAGGAGGTGAAAGCGGCGCTGTTCCAAATGGCGCCATCGAAAGCACCGGGTGTGGACGGCTTCACGGCCGGTTTTTTCCAAAGGCACTGGAACCTGTTAAAAGATGACATAGTGCCAGCGGTTCTGGATTTCTTGAATGGAGGGGAGCTACCTGTTGGTATGAATGATACGGCAATCACTCTTATTCCCAAGGTGCCCCATCCTCAGAGGATTTCGCAGTATCGCCCAATTTCTCTGTGCTCGGTGTTGTACAAAATTGCAGCCAAATGTATTGCTAATCGGGCAAGGGGACTTTTGGGAGAGATTATTGGTGAGGAACAAAGTGCTTTTGTTCCTGGTCGCCTTATTACTGATAACTAGATGATACCCCGCGCGTTGCGGCGGGATTTAGCGATGTATATAATATGAATTCATATCTATAGCTTGGAAGCTTTGATGTAAAGCAACACATTTCATTATTCAAAAGTCAGTAAAAAGCCTATTACATGGTCTGAGTACTTGATGAGTGCATTGTTGACTATCCAAGGTGTTTGTAGATCTTTTTGTCTCCACAAAGGATAGTCCTGGCATGCCTCTTTCCATTTTTTATGTAAACAATTGTGAAGGGCGTGTGATCTGATCTAAGTATTCTTGTGATGTCAGCACTTGGAGGTCCCCTTGTTTGCCCTCTTGTAAAGTTAGATGCAGGGGTGGTATAATGTCCACAAGTTTTTTTATTCCCTCGGCATATATCTTGTTGACTTCTATTTGTCGATTAGGTGAAGAAGGAAGTATTCACGCGGTGGGCCTCATTAGTGTGCTCGATATAAAGAAATGTGCATTAATGTAGCAACGTCGAATATAAGCAAACATGTATGGTTGACTAAGCAATATCTATTTTTTCCTCTCATTGTTGCTCCATGTATCGTTGATGGGAGAGGCGTGTGTGTTAAAAGTTGTATGTGCATTTTGATAAGGACAAATTAACTGGTATTGTTCCTCCTGTTGTAGAGAGATATGTTGTGGCGCCTTAAATTGGGTACGGGTTATTAAATCAGCTTTAAAATGAACGTTTTTGCAAAAAAGGAAAATTAAAAGCATAGAGTTAGTATATATTAGGCTTTTTATGCCCGTGATGCCCAGGGAAACTGCCAAACAAAGTTGTATAAACCTGAGACGAAATGAATGGAAGCCTTCTCTACTGCTCCTTCCTTTCAAGAATAGCACAACTATAAAGATATTGATACTTAAGTGGAGAGAATGAATTGAAACAAAAGAGATGAATATCATCAATGGCAAGGAAAAGGCATGAAAAAATAAATAAAAACTAACAATAATAGAGGAAATTGACGATTCAAAGATGATCACAGAGTAGTTGCCTTTTGAGACAACCATAATGGCCGCTGGAGCAGTATACATGTCTTGGTCAGCCTCTCATACTTAGTGCCCTTGAGTAACTTTAGTTGTTGTATCAAGGATAGTAGACAACTGACCGTCAAAGGGTGCAGAACCACGCGATGTTCATAGTGTTTCTTGTACCTTACAACAGCAGAAAAAGAGTAAATACAGAAAAATAAAAGCATCCTATTTGTTGGTGTTTGAAGAATTGATGTAGATGATTCTTCATTTAATCTTCGACGTACTGACCGTTCTTCTATATCTGTTGTAGTTTGATCAATATGAAGCTCATGGCAATTGAATAAATTATACACTATATAAAAGCTAAACAATTTACCAATCCCATATTGACTCAACCACTGTAGATGGGCTATTTATCTCTCCCCTCATCCAATTGCTGTGTGGCACGTAGCTTTTTTTTCCTTGCATTTGATCGACTCGGACGATCGAGTGAATTTCGTTGCCTTTTTTTGGGGGTCTGGGGCTACCGGCTACCGGTTACTAGCCTTTTGTGAGCCGTTGTGTTCTGTTTCGGGTGACCTTCCCCCTTCGTTCACGTGTTTAGATCAGTTTGGTCAAAAGCGGTGGTACACCTCACAATTTACTTCACACGTCATCTCTTTCTGGACTTTTCCCCACAATTCTTCTCTATCCCCCACCTCTCTCGCCTCGCAGGGACCTCCATCTCCACCGGCCTCTCCATGGGTTCCCGGCCGAGATCCTTCCCAAAACCGTTCACCACACACTATCACCACCTCGCGCAAGGAAGTCGGTCGCATGGGGGTAGTAGGGATGCGGAGGACGACCAAGGGCGCTAGGTTTCTCCAGCAGTCACACACATGGGCGAAACGGCGTCCTGGTGGCCAATCGGTGGAGGAGTCCAATGCGGTGTTGGCCGGCGTACAGGAGCAGATCTGGACTTTTCTAGGATTGATGGCCTCCTCTCTCCCCTGGCCACAGTTACCCCTTCTCTGCTTGAGCTCCTTCCCGTTATGGCTGTCGCTAGGTATGTTGCTTGGTCTTCAGGCTTTAGGTTTTTTTCCGCTCCTCACAGTGGAGCTCTTGATCGATCTGCACGTCCTCCAGTTCTAGGTGCCGGTCCATCGGTGCTTCGGCTGATGTGATCATGTGGATGCTCGAGGTCCCTCCAGGTTCTTCCGTGAGGGGCTCCTCCATCTGCCGCTTTCGTGATTCCAAGCCACTGGCTATTTCGTTTCAGTAGGTGGAAGGCCTCTTTCCTATTTCTTCTTCTGGTATGTGATGCTTCTGATTCAGTTACACACCCATTTTGTGTTACGTTATTTGGGGCTTAAGTTTTTCCTCCTAATTGATTTATAGCTTTCAGTTATATGATATACAAATGTAGGCTTTTCCTGGTAGTGATTGAACTATTATTGCCAATGTCCCTTTGGTAAAGTTCCAAAAAAGAAAAAGACAACGTTCCTCTGATCATGGTATCGATCCTTCTTTTGCTAGCCATGCCAGTTCAGCTAGCAATTTTCCAGATGATATTGATGGTCGGATGTACAGAGTTTATCTACCCAAAAAGGTTATTGACTGTACAAGTAGCACTATGCATCCTAATTTTTTCTTTCTCTGTTCAAAGAAAATATATTAGATGTTGAATATAGTGTATAATAAGTCAACAAAAAATGTTAAATAGCACTCTCGCGGTGCGGCACATTTTTTAGGGTTGTTGTTCGCTCTTCACGGGTTCGTCCCTGCTGCAGGTCTGCGGCGTTGGCGTCTTCTGCTTCGCTTAGGTACGCCTCTATGTGCCATCTCTCAGTTTTCCTCCTCAACAAAGCGGTAGCATCCTTGATCTGCCTCTGCCTCCATCACACTGGCTTGTGCTGGTCAGATGTTGGTGCCTGGCAGTCTGCAGGGCCACTCATGAACTGCCAGGACATGTCTGCTAATACCGTAGGGTGATGTTGTTACTAGAGCCTTTAAAATTTCCTCTATAATGTTTGCACGATGCTGATTACCTTTTTAGAATGAGGTAAATCAATCCCCCTCCAAGTTCTTCTCTATTTTCCTTCTTCACGTAGCAATTTCTGTACATTTATCTATTTCAAGTGTGCAAGTAATTTGTGCTTTTTCTTCTTCCATCGTTTGTAATCATACATGAGTCTCTGTTAAAAAAAACAAGATCTTCAAAAAGTGCCATTTTTGACCACTTCTACTGCATCCATGTGCTTGCAGAATGTTAGTTTATTCCTCCATGGCCATACACCAAACTTCGATTTGGTTACTTTAGCTTCCTTTGTCAACAAAGGGGTTATTTCATCTTTCTGAATTGTGGTCAGATCTTTGTAATTCATGGGACTCTGCAATTTTGCAGCATATATTCTTTTCTGTTTGTACCCATTTAATACTAGAGAGTTACTTCCTGCAGGGTTTCTTCCAAATTTATTGGTAAGCTTTTCATATTACAAACTCATTGACCAGTTTTTCCGAACATTGAATTGATGCCAGGTCTGAGCTTTCCACTGAAGTTTTCATGCTTACAGGGATTTCTCCTGCAGGTTTGAGTTATTCTTCGAAAGACACCAACATATTATGTTTCTTCTTCGGGTTCAGAAGTTGCCCATCCATAATTCAATACGTCCTCCTGGCCCCACTCCATCCACCGCGGCGACCAATTATTATATGTCATGTTAAGTCGTTGCCACTGGAACACCGAGCAAATATGATTACTAATAATTGCGTGTGTAAGACCTTTGCTTAATTCTAAAGAAGATTCTTCAGTTGCTACTTTCTTGAAGGATAAATCGCGCGTATCCATTATGTTTGGTCAAGAGGATTGGGACCATAAGATTCGTCCTGGCAGTTGGATATGAAACCGTCATATTTCGTTTGTGGATCTTGCTTCCCATAGAAATATGCCATGTTTTTTCATCTAAAGCAGAGCCAGTGGTGCAAAAGAGGTTAGATTTTGTTTTTATTTGAATTTATGCTCGCTTTGTAATTCCGTTTTCCTTTCTAATTGGCATCTGTTCGTGTGCCTACGGTTCGATGTTGGTATGATATTGTTATTTGCAAATGCACTGCAAGAAGGTGCAATGAACAAAATATTTGTGAATATGCCAAAGCCTCATGATGTATACTCATGTGGTTTATTATGTCCTCAAAAAGCCTCCCTGGAACCTGGTCTGTTAGATGAATATTTGAGAAGGGCAGTGAGAATTGTTTGGTTGCAGTGCATACCTATATAGTGTGTTGCCTTTGCTTAGGTTCCTTTTGTAAAGGATTAATTAATTGATCAATTGGAATTTTCAACTCTCGAAAGTCTGGCCAACCTAGAACCAGGTCCGTGAAAAGGTGGTATATCAATTGGAATTATGAGTCCTTACCATCTGAAGGGGACTTTCTTAGCCTTAAGTGGGTATTGTGGTATATCTGATAGACATGTCTTGAAGAGTTGTATTTTTTTTTCCTATATAGCTATGCTGCATAGCAAAACTGAAATTTATTATGAGAGTTTCTTATCGGAGATGACCGCTATAAGAAAGGCAGGTACGTTTGCAGACAGATAATATGATCGTTCACTCCACAATGTTCTGTCTGCTTCTTTTTGGGGCAAAATAAACTCAAACTCAAGTATTTCCCTCGCTTGCTTTATTGTGTTACATGATACGATGATGGATACGTGCCAGTTCATGTTTTACACACGACAGATAATCTGACCTTTGCTTAACCGGTTTCAAACAGAGATGTATATGTGATATAGCACAAACATGTGTTGTTTATGCTGCTGGTTTTGAAGTTCAGTGCTTGGCTTTGGTCCAAGGTCTGGGTCAACCATGGGTAGACTTTCTATTTTAACTAATTATTTTCACCATGTGATTAATGACACTATTGAATTTGTAAAATACCAGAAAAGAAGTGAGCCATTTATTATTTGCCATGCTGATAAATTTAAACATTTGCCATGTCCCAATACATGATGACATGTAGTTGGAGATTTAAAAAAATAATTTCATTGGAAGTCTGAACATGCTTTCAATCATATTTCCATCTTTCAGATATACTTTTTTAGAGAGTAAAACAACGACAATACCAAAAGCAATTCCCAGGAGTCTTAGTGCAGAATTATAGTTCACAGCTTTTGCCAATTTTGTACCAAGTTCTGCTGTAAACTTAAAAACTATACTCTGAGACAGTTCAGGTTTAACGCTATTGTTACATGATACGACGGTATGTTATATTCCTTTTGCATGCACTACTATACCAGATAATCCACACTTTTGGTTCAGCAGGTGCGGCAACATCTCTTTTTTTGAACAAGTATACTGTTATCATGGAGAAGGCACAGTATCTTCATGGAATAACAAAAAGGTATCGATATGACAGTGCACCTACTGTATCTACTACATTTTGAAGTACAACCTGTTAATTCATATATTTCGCCAGCTTTACTTGACGATGATGTTATCCAAAGGTACTCTACGGCAGTGGTTCTGCATCCCAAATCCGATTAGTATTTAGCAGACTTGGGACATGTTCGTGAATTTATTAAGTCAAAATATACATGTTCGTATATGAGTTCAGCTGTTGAATGACTATGCATTTCTTGGTTTATATTGAGCAGAATTATCCTTTCATGTTGCCATACAAGATATTATTTATTTCAATGGTAGACTAGATTCATAGGGGAGAGCTAGAGCATATCCAATGGCCGTCAGTTGTTTATGTGGTCATGACAAAGACACAGACCCTGCAACTTAAATTCAGCTCCACTGATCGGATACATATTGGGTCACTTTGGATCAATGAAATCGCATGAGCTAATTGCAGATTACAGCAAGTAGGACCTTGGTGAAGTTATCACATCTGTGCTCCAGATCAAGATGCTGCCATTGCGACTGATGGACTTGACCAACCTCTATGTTGTATATCAGTGTAGTATTTTATTTTTGTTAGAGACCCTTTCCATGAACTATATTGTAAGTTGCTACATTATGTTGAATTGTAGTATGCCAGACTATTGCTCTCTATAACCTTAAGCCAGTTCCGAAGAAACAGTCTCTGTTCTGCTAATTTTTGCTCATATCTAACTGGCTATTTCCGGTCCACTCAGTTCTATTGCACATCTATTAAATTTTCTGTCTTTTAGTTCATTCCCTCATCTTGATGTAATAAAGATTGGATCGAAAATTAGATCACTAATAGTACTAATTATAAAGCCTGATGGCATTTAAGTTATCAAAATTGTTATACTGCCATTAGACGAATCTTGGAACAAGGTTATTTGCCATCTGCCTTTATTCTACAAATTTGTATGCATTAGTTCTATTAATTTTTACCATGCCAATGCTTCCATACCAAAAAGATAACACCACGGGCGCGGCGTGCCGCCGCGCCAATGCTTCCTAGTTGATAAGTATATCGGTAAATATGAGACATGTTGACCCTTACTAACCTCTATTCCTATGGTGGGCGCGACGGCGTGGGTTATTGGAAGAAGAATGGTTCAGTTGAGGGGTAACAACCAGTTGTGACTGACAGAAATAGTCGTTTGGGACTGCGTGAGACAGAATTCCTACCAATATGACTCATGGTATTTTCATAATCTTCAGAGCTATCTATCTTTGGAACTACACACGGGCATATTGAAAAGAAGCAGGTACTATTGTTCAGGTACTTTGATGGAAGATTGCAAGAGAGCAAATCACAATGCATTTAATTAATTCAGGGAAGATTTCACAATAGAAATGCATTACTATAAGATCACGATTACTTAAACAGATGATGCATGTGCCCATCCAATGTAAATGAATATTTAAAGCCATGATATTAGAGCTTTTCGTACCAATGCATGATTACGGAAATAGATGATGGATGTGCTCATCCAACGTAATAAATTTAAGATTAGGAGATTACAATTGCGTACCGATGCAATTAGGTGTTGCGCAGCGTCCATAGATGGTACATGCCTCCTAGCTTTAGCGAGCAAATCCACAATCAAATAAATCCAAAGAAATCTGGGGGATTGAGGTAGATCAGAATCCAATCAAATCAGACGCAGAGGACTTCATGTTGATTTGAAGCCGGATCTCTTCAGCGTCTGTAGGCTGTACAGGCCTCCTAGCTTCAGCGTCCGTAGCCAGTACAGGGCAAAATCCAATCAAATCGGGCGCCGAGGAAAAAACGTCAATCAGATTTGAAGCCGCATCTCAACCTGGCAGAATTGAAAGACATGTTGAGGGATTGAAAAAAACTAATAGGGAGGATTGAAATGGGGGGGCGGCCAGGTACCAGCGTGGAGGCTGCTGGCAGAGGTGGCGCCGCGAGGAGGCCGGCGTGCTCGGCGCAGATGGAAGCATGCCCTGTTTTTAAGCCGGAGGAGGGGGCAGATGAGTTCTAGCCTCGTGGGGAGTTTCCACTCGTTGAATGCTGGGGAGTAAGAGCATCCCCACTCGTTGGCGCTCCCCACGCCCAAATCCGGCGAAATTTTCGTCCGGATCCGGCGAAATTTTCATCCGGATTGGAGGAAGATTTGGCGTGGGGAGTAGTAGTTTCCCAGCCGTGTGCCCAGGCGAAGTCGATGAGGAATTTAAAAAACGGAAACTTGACAAACTACGGCTAAAAACGGGTGAATATAGACTAAATTTAATGATATTTATTATATAACGGGCGGAGTTCATACATAGAGGCCGAATTCGACTATATTTCGAATTCGGCTAGGGGAATTCAAATGCTAATTTTAAAACACGGCGCTCTACATGCCGAAATGGCGGTAGAACACCGTGTAGTCGCCGCCGTCGTCGTCGGAGCCGTCGTCGTTGACCTTCGGCCGCGCGGCCACGGCTGCTGCCGCCTGGCCGGCGTCTCCCCACCCCGGGGATGGCTTGTACCATTCGTCGTCGGAGGACTCGAGGTCGACGACGGGGACAGCGACGGCCGGATGGAGGTGTCGCGGGACGATGGTAGCGCGCGACATCGTCGTTGGCGGTTGGAGCGGCGCGGGCGGCGAGTTGGCGTGCGGCGGCCGGGTCCGGCGGTCGCCGCCGCTGTCGCTCCGCCTCCTCGCGCTCCCGGTCGCGCCTGGCCCGATCCGGTGCGGCGTCGTCCGCGCGCTTCTCCTCCTCCATGTCCTTCGGCCGACCGGCGATCGCCTCCGCCATCGCGGCGTCCTCCGCGCGCTTCGCCTCCTCGCCGGCGAGCTGGTTTGCGGCGGCCTCTTTCTTCGTCTTCTTCCGGCCGCTCGCGGCGCGGAAGGCTGGTCGCGGATGACGAGGGCGCCGCCGCTGCGCCCTCCGGTCGGCGGCGGAGACGCCGGCTCCTTCTTGACGCGCACCGGCGTCGAAGGCGACGTCGCCTCCTCCTCTTCACCGGCGCCAAGGATGACCTCGGCGCCGATCCGGAAGACGACGAGCCGGCAGCCATGCGCCGTGGCTGCCGCGACGTTTCCCGGCGGCGGCTCGCCGATGCCCTCGATGGAGGGGGCATCGTGAGCACCGGGAAGTTGCCGCCCTCGATGTGCTCGAGGACGGCCTCGAGTGTCCGGCCCGCGGCGTTGTTGCGCGGAGGCGGAGGCGGCGGGCTGTCGTAGGAGGCGAGCTCCCGCTCCCACCGCCGCAGGAAGTACGAGTTCCACGCCGTGTAGTTGTCGGGGTGGTGGCGTGGCTCGGCGCGCTCCTCATCCGTCAAGGTCATCCGCGCCTCCTCGATGGCGACGTCGAGGGCGTGGCCATGAGGCGGCGGCGGGATTGGTACGCCGCCGGCACTAAGCCGCCACCCGCCGCCGGGAGGCCTCGTGTCCGGCGGGCAGGGGTACCCCGCCTGGTGGAGGAGGTGCCCCTCCCACGCGTGGAGCGACCGGCGGGGGAAGCCGTTGTTGGTTGCGCCGTCGTCGTCGTAGAACGTCATCGGGAGAGTAGAGGGAGAGTGGAGGGAGAGTGGAGCACGGGGTACGCCTCGCGGCGAGCGGAGCGGCGTATATAGGCGCGGCTGGCGCGGGGGATTAATGCCGCGTGGAATGCGACGCGTCCGCGGCGAGCTGACCGGCGGCAGCCTTTAGTGCGCGCGGAAGACGATGCGTGCGCGGAAAACGACGACATTAACTCGCCGCGTGGCCGGCGAATGCAGACGGCGGCAGGCTTTTACAGCGCGCGGAAGACGATGCGATGAGGACGACGATCGGTTTCTCTCGCCGACAAGTTGAGGCCACCAGACGCGCGGGAAGTTTCCTCGGTATTTCCCGCGCTTTCGTTTCGTCCGGAGTCCCCGAGCGCTCCCCGGGGGGCCGGGGATGGCGTGGGATCGCCGGATGAATTTAGGCCCAAATCCGGACGAAAACGAGGAACCGGGGGCGCGACTGGGCCGAATTACGCCGTCCGGATGGAAAAAAGGCTCGCCGGGGGCCTCGTCGGGGGGACGAGTGGAGATGCTCTTATCTGGTGCCTTCATGAGCATTTGTGAGGATTTGTGAGGAGGAGGCCGCACGTCATACCAGCCCACCAGCCCACGTACGAAGAATGGAGGGACGGAGCGACGTGAGGTGAAAATTGTTAATCAGGTGACGTGGCTCGCTGTGAGATCAGCAAAATGGGGCCATCTATTAAAAAAGAGAAGATGTGCTTATTGCGTATGAGAGTGTTCATGCAATGAAGCGAAGGAAGAAATGCAAGAATACAGTATGTGCAGTTAAGCTCGATATGATGAAAGCCTAGGACAGAGTGGAGTGGCATTATCTTCACGCTATTATGTTGAAGCTTGGGTTTAGTGCGAGCTTTGTGCGGTTGGTTTTGAAATGTGTATCTTCGGTGAGGTTTACGGTCCGTGTTAATGGAGAATTATTACCGTATTTCACTCCTACCAGAGGATTGCGACAGGGGGATCCGATATCCCCATATCTATTTCTATTATGTGGAGAAGGGTTTACCTCTTTGTTGAATCATTTTGGTGGCATTCATGTAGACAGAGGTATAAGGGTAAGCCATCGCTCACCCTGGATCAACCACTTGCTTTTTGCGGATGATAGTTTGATCTTTATGAAAGCAAAGGTGGAGAGTGCGCAGCGACTCAATGAGGTTCTGCAAATTTATGGAGATTGTTCGGGGGAAGCGGGTTAACAGAGATAAAAGCTCGATTTTTTTCAGCCCAAATACACCTGTGCCAGTTCGAATTGATCTCAAACAGCAATTGGCCATCACAATTGAAGCGTTCAGTGAACGATACTTGGGTCTCCCTATGGCTGTGGGGCGTATTACCAGTGGTACCTTTGACCATCTTGGAGAAAGAATACGCAGCAAATTGCATGGAGGCATGGAGCGGATGGTTTCTTGTGCAGGCAAGGAGGTTTTCCTAAAATCTGTCATACAGGCTATTCCAACTTTCAGTATGAGCTGTTTTCGTTTGACGAAGAAAGTGCTCAAGCAGTTTCGGTCATATATGGCAAGATATTGGTGGACCTGGATCGTCGATCTCTGCATTGGCTCTCGTGGGACTCGCTAGTTGCACCTAAGTGCACAGGAGGTATGGGTTTTAAGGACTTGGGGTATTTCAATTTGGCTATGCTGGGTAAGCACGGATGGAGGCTTATCACTCATCCGGAGACTCTGTGTAGCCGGGTGTTGAAGACAAAATATTTTCCTGAGGTGGAGTTTATGGCAGCCACGATCCCAAGGAGCTCTTCTGCGACATGGAGAGCGATAATCGCTGGCAGAGAAGCTCTCACTTGTGGCTTGATCAAGTGCATTGGCAGCGGGTTGTCTGTTGATGTGTGGACTGATAGATGGATTCCAGAGACAAAAACGATGATTCCGTCGGTCCAGATTGGTGATGCAGAGCAGGCTGCTGCGGATGATATCAACAAGGTTGCTGATCTCATTGATTCCGAGAACTGGACATGGAAGGCGGAGGTCATCCGAAGGAATTTTATCGCACCCGAGGCAGATGCTATTCTAAACATTCCTCTTCGTCAGGGTGGCGGTGCAGATTTTTGGGCCTGGGGTTTGGAAAAATCGGGTATCTACACCGTAAAGTCAGCGTATCGATCTCTTATGATGCAGAACGAGCATGCAGCTCTAGCAGAAGGGACGGCTACGGGTACTTCAGATTCTGATACACAGTTGTGGTCTCGATTATGGAAACTCAAGGTAGTTCCTAAAATTCGTGTTTTCTGGTGGCGTGTTATCCATGGTATTCTGCCAGTGGAGCGTACGCTACAGCACAGGCATATTGCTGAGTTGGGACGATGCAAAGTCTGTTTGTCGGCGAATGAAGATCTGATGCATGCACTTGTTAGGTGCTCTCATGCGGAGAATTTCTGGTTTGAAGCTAGAGCGTGGCTGAACATAAAATTGCCAGCTCTACATCCAGATACTTGGACTCGTGATATCATATGTGATGAAAGATTCAGTGATGATGATAGATCAAAGATTGTTACAGTCATGTGGGTAATATGGTCATCAAGGAACAATATCACTCATGAGAAGGGTGGCCTCGATCCGGTTCAGACTATGTTGCGGACGAGGGAGGCCCTAGCTGTGCTGGATATCCCCAGGCATCACGCCAAGATACTACCAGGCCATGGTTGGAGACCGCCAGATGAGGACTGGATAAAAATCAATACAGACGCCAGTGTGTCTTAGGAGAACCGGAAATCTGGAGCAGGGGGTGTTGCGCACAATCCTTCTGGCTTCATCGGAGCATGGAGTAACCGTATCCGGGTGTAACTAACCCCTTGATCGCCGAGGCATTGGCATTGAGGGATGGTGTCATCTTCGCAAAGCTTCGGGGTTTTACGCGAGTGCTGATGGAGACGGACTGCAAGGAGGTCATCGACTTCTGGGAATCGCGTACGGGTTCTCGCGCTGTCATAGCGCCTATTACACAAGAGATTGAAGGGCTAGTTTTTTCGTTTTTATCTTTTGACGTATCACATGTAATGAGGTCAGCGAATACTCCTGCCCACCTTTGTGCTAAGCATGCTTGCACTTTGGAGGTGACGAGTTGCTGGATAAACTCCAGGCTGAATGTGCTGGTAATGGGTGAATAAAGCCTTTAATTTCCTCGCAAAAAAAAAAGGCCATACCCTCTCTGTTTGGGCAGCCGCGTGCTCAAGGGTCACCCGGCCCACTTCTTCGCCTCCCACGCTCCCAGTCCCACTACACTGAGAAAAAAAAGGCCATCGCACCACCGCCACACTGCCGTCGATTGGGGAACCACTCGCTCTGCCGCGGTGCTGCCCCCAATCTCAGTGCTTCCCTAGTACAGCTTGGGTTTCCAAGCGGAGGCGGCAGAGGCACTGCAGCGAGCAGCCGTCGGCCGACTCGAGGAACTGCCTGCTGGCGGCGTTTGATCAGGGTTAGGTATGTCATGTGCTCGCTTTTATGCCTTTACATTGCATCAGATTTGCTCATAGCTTTAGGTGCCAACTTGCATAGGGGCTCCATCTAGTGCTATGACTTCGTGATAGTGGAAGAATTCCGGAAATGATTTGGTACAGGGAACGCTATTTTTTTAAAATCTAATTCGCGAGAGATTGAGGAATAAAAGGCAGAATTTTTAAGCGCACCACTTGTGTTTAGAATTGGTTTATACGAACCATAGTGTACGCATACCATTTTGTTTTGCCAGTAACCAATATATAGATCAACCGAGTTCTCAGATGGAAGGAGAGGCTTCATGGTCGAAAACTACTCGAGCAAACTACCAAAGCGCGCACAAAAAATACCCCTCACTGAAACAACCCTCTGATAGTAAACGGGCAATATTACAAACTTCAGATAAAATCACTGAACTGCAATTTATAAACAATCGGTGACAACACAGTTGAGAATATTAGCAAACTTGTCTAAGCAGATGCAACAATAAAACAGTGGGCTTTTTTTCCTTTCACCGTCCAGAAAACATGCTTATTTCTGTAAGCCCACCGGTATAACCAGACTGGAAGGAGGTCCCCTCATTGCTTACTCCTGAAATCATCATCTGGAACTGCTTTGGAATTTCAGAATCCATGGAGTACTTACGTCGAGGGGTTCCAGAAGCAGACTGCTTATCGCTTGAAAGCGCTGGCAACCACACTCTGAGCCTTGAAATAACCTCGGTCATGCTCGGCCTGTCAATGGCTGCGTTTTCAACGCAGTTCATGGCAAGGTCTATCACACTCTCCAGGGAACTGGCATCGTACTGATCCAACAGCCTCTTGTCTGCGACATCGTGAATGCTACCCTTAGCTATCTTTTGCCGCACCCAATTCGGTAGGTGGACGGTTTGAGGGTCGTTGAATACTGGGGGTTGGCCGGTGATGATCTCCAAGAGCACGATACCGAAGCTGTAAACGTCCGTCTTGACAGTGAGTTGGAAAGTTGCATGGTACTCGGGGTCGAGGTAGCCAAGAGTACCAGCAGCAACAGTAGATATGTGCGTGTAAGCATCGTTAAATGCCCGAGAAAGCCCAAAATCAGATATTACCCCCACCAGGTTCTTGTCCAAAAGGATGTTGGCGGTCTTCACATCTCTGTGCACTATTGATGGGGTGCATGACTCATGTAAATACTCCAGTCCTGTAGTTTATTAAAACTTAATACTTTGCTAACACACACATACCTACATGACATAAAAGGTAAATATGTAGTTGAAATGCGGACCTTGTGCAGCATCAAGGGCAATATGAAGTCGCTGTTCCCAATCCAAACTATATATATCTCCTGCATCAGTAGTACCACATTAATATAAGTGCCATTTGGTACATGCATGGTAGCGTAAGTATCATTTTTTGTAACCTTTTTGGACATGTTTTCTAGATCGACACTTTTCACATATGCTAACGAAAGCTGGTTAACACACTCAATGATTAACCATCACATCAATTGGTGTATTAAGATCTAAGACCTGCACAAACATGCATTTCGATCTTTGAGAGGTCATTGCTTTTCGGAAATTCAATTCGGCTCCCGGGTGTATATATATGCTCCCTCTACCAAAAAAATATATTTTAAAGTCTTGAATTTTATGCAAAAATTCTACATACACATCTCCATAATATATGTGTGTTCACCAAGTTTCTAGAAAAACCGATATCTTCTGTGGTCTATGTAAAAAACAGAATTTTTGTCTTGTGAAAAAACATATTTCTAGCACCAAATTTTGTCTTTTTACACACGCCACATGACAATGCAATTTTTCATGAAACAACTTTGTGTGCGCGTAGCACGTGAAGACGTACGTGCGAATATTTTGTTTCAAATTTTTAACATTTCAAAAAATGTCTAAGATGGAGCATATGCTTCCATGAGCCAAAACACCACTCCCCTTTTCGGAAATTCAATTAGGGTAGAGAACTTATATACATATCCAGTTAACAAGCGAACCGAGCTATTGAAGTATACTATGAATAGATGTTTCTAGTTGCTCCATTTCTTACCGTCCTTGAAAGATGTACATGCTTAGAATTTGTGATTATCATGCGCTGGTTATGTCTAAGATTTAACTGCGGTAGCCCCAGTTTCTTGACCTATCTATGATGATGCCATGGTTACGACTTAGAATATGCAGCCCTAAGAATGCAGCTATGCCTCACTTGTTAGTTCAATATTAGGCCTACCAACTCAACTGTATTGACTAACTGTAGCAATAACAGTCTAGTAATCAACTACACCTTCAACGAACAAAACTATTTTGCCACACAGAAATCCTGATTGCAGTACGATCTCAAGGCTAGAGTAGTTTTATTTTAGGATTCCTTTGTTATACTTACGACTAAGTCCTGTCAAATTTTGTATTATGCTGCTAAGATCAATATATCAATAAATTATAAAAGTAGGTGATTCCCAGGTGGGCAATGAAAGCTTCTGACATCTGGATCTCTGTGCAGGTTTGATTGAAGAATTCAATCTTATTGAGTTATAGTACAAACAATCTCTGTACAAAAATACAAGTTACTGACAATAATAAAGTGCAAGTTAGATTAGTTGTATGTACCTAAGTCAACTATGCTTTATAGAACATTAGGAAAAGTTAAGAGATAAACCTCCTCTTAGAATCTGTTGAAGATTTCCTCTGGGCATGAAGTCATAAACGAGAGCTAGGCACTTCTTGTTTTGGCAATATCCTTGCAAAGTAACTAGATTCTTGTGATGAACTTTGGACAAGGTTTGCACCTGCGATAACAGATATAATTACCAAACATCTTAGAGCCGTAGCCAGTTGCATGACTTTACTGAATATGGACTGTTGGAATGGTTTTTGATGTCTTGCTGAGTTATACTTCACTTTCTATGGAAGCAAGCAATGATGTGGCCTAATTATTTTTGTGTTATACCTCAGGGAGGAAGTCTGTTGACTCGTCTATTGATGTCTCCATAAGCACCTTAACTGCTACTTCATCACCATTTTCTAGTGTGCCATGATAGACAATACCAAAACCTCCTTTTCCAACGATTGACTTGAAGTTGTTTGTTATGAGCTTCAGCTCTGCGTATGTAAACCGTCTGATGTCAATATGTAGGGGGGTTTCCTCTTCATACATAGCATAATCCTCATTGTCTCCCGATTTCCCTGCAGAGTCAAAAAGTTGTGTTTTACATGAAAGTTTAGGTATGGAACTGCCTTTTAATTTCTGCCATCTAGCATTCATGGAAAGAAATTGAAATTGTATAGTTTTGTTTTACCTTTCCAGTATAACTTCCAGAGTATGAACATGCCTACTAGGAGGGATATCAGTACCACAGGAACTATCACTGCAATAAGCAAGACAGATGTGGTGTTCTTCTTCGTTGTCTTATCTGAGCAGTACACATCTTTGTTGTTCGAGCATACAGGATTGCCTACTAATCTAGTGACACAGTTAAACGACATACATAAAAGATCAGCTCAAAGATCTCAGCTGCTCTACAAAGTTATAATTACAACACACCTCTATTTTCTAGCACAACTAACCTGCTAATAGTTCCTCTAAATAACTCTACCCTCAAATGAACAAACTACATGATTTATAAATCACGTGCAGTTACGAATAGGTCCTTACCTTCCCCCCCCTTTAAAAGCCATAGATGGTAAACCATTTGCAGTTACTACAGGCTAGTACATGAATTAAGGACATGTTTGGATCCATAAATGCACGCGAAAGTGCGCACCCAAATTGGCCACAACTACTTAGTTAAATTTGCCAAAAGTTTATATATGACAAGGGCTGCTTTGCCATTGTGCTAGAAAAGTGCGGCACCCAAATTAGCCACAACTACTTAGTTAAATTTTCCAAAAGTTTACATATGACAAGGCCTGCTTTGCCATTGTGCTAGTAAAGTGTGTCACGCCACAAGTATGATTTTAATGAAACGGTGGCCAAAGTATGGCAAATACAGATGTGTTTTTTACAGTAATGGGCAAAGGTTGTTGCTAAACCTGGAATTGTTTCTATGATAAACAACCTTAAGTTGAGCCTTATTCCTTTTAGGTGTAGTTCAATTTGATTAGAAATGTTCTAGTAAGGAACTGCGCAACGAAGCATGTCAAACCTTAAGTCCAGTAGACCAGCCTGAACCTGTTGAAGAATAGAATCAGGGATTGGTCCATCTAGCTTGTTATTTGACAAGTCACTGAAAAATAATAGTTAGAACCATTCATTTAAAATCTAAATCATCAGCCAGATAATAATCAGCACACAGACTTACAGAACTTTAAGTGACTTGGGTTGATAGTCTGGAATAGCTCCCGTCAGATTATTATGTGATAAATCCCTACATACGTTTTATTCTTAGGATCACAAAAGATGTCAACATACTCCCGTTAGACTATCAATATTATGTGGCAGGCACCACTTACAAGTTTTCTAGTGATGTCATGTTCAGGAATAATCTGGCAAATCCACCACCCAGTCCACTGCTAGAAAGGTTTCTGAAAAAAAAACATGTTAATTCAAGTAAGTTTAATTAAGTGATATCACCGAGCTAACATGTATTTTCAAGATTATGTAAATATCTTTTTGTGTTCAGTTTTATACTAAGTTACATCTGGTTTCAATATTTCAACTAAATAACCTATGTATATTCAAGATCTTAGATAGTAAGACACGGGGCCGAGTTTCTCCATAGTGATATATATATGTATAAAAACAAGAACATATCTGGAGCAACATGCCAACGGAAAGGGAACTTCCGTGGAACGCTAAATTGCTTAATGTTGATGGAGTGCACTTCAAATATTTAAAAATTTAGTTGCGATGCTTAGGTTTTAAATGTATATGATATGAACCCTGGTTATGTTCTTACATTGTGACAATCCTCGGATTCTGGAGGCTCTTATAGTCGCAAGTCAAACCTTCCCAGATATAGTTTCTTGGGGAGCATGGATCTCCTTTCCAGCTTAGTCGTCCCAAATTGTATTGCGTCTTGATTTCTTTTATTTTATTGGCTACAACAGTAGAAAAGAACAGAAACAAATGCGGGTGGCATAAAGTAGTTATGATATGTATTAAAAAGAGTTGGCTATGATATGTATTAAAAAGATGTAAAGAGTAGCTTAAGAAGTTGTATCATTGTATATATATCGTATGATTACATCATGGGTGCCAGATTGCATCATAGGTGTACGAGGAGAGAGAACTCACTTTCCAAATATCAAGAGGATAGAGAATTCACTTTCTAATTATCAAAATGAGAGACAAATCATTTCCGAGTTTGGTACGCAGGTTTCCTTTTATGATTCATGGTGTCCAAGCAAGTATTTATCATATGAGTGATTAAAGTGTACTAATTCATGTACTTTACTACGACAGCAAAAGACAAGGGAAACAAATATGGATGGCATAAAGTAGCTGTATAAGAATACTTTATGAAGCAATTATTATCTAATCATATAACTGATTAAATTGTATTAATTCATTTGTCAAGTATGATCTTCCCATGGCACATTGTCATTAGTTGACCTTTAGAAGATGGTTTGATTTGCAGTTGAGTGTGTAACTAATCAGCTGGTTGATAAACTTGATCCTGTTACTTAAGTGAAGCTCGTGACAATGTCAAATAGAGTCGGAAATTTTCAGGAAAGTAGACAGTGAGACCTTGGTCATTACCATTGGCAACTACATGGTGATCATGTGAATTTGCTACATACATGACAAATTATGAAACACGTCCAGTATGTACATTAATCTTACCATCGTCGGAGTCAGTGGTGAGATTCTGCATCCTAACAAGCGAGTACACCTCGAACGCGTTGATGCTGGGCGGAAGACTCGAGTTGGCTGTCTTGTTCAAGGAGAAGTACGCATAGGCGTTACGCAGGAACTCCCCACCCTTGTACATGCTGTCCACCTGGAATCGTGAAGGGGAGAAGTCTCGGAACAGCATATCTTCGGCGCTGTAGATGTCAAACCTCCTGTTCGGGTTGCTCCCGTTGATCTCAGCGAAGTGAAAGATTGGGAGAAGCTGTAGGCTCTTGGCGTCTAGATTGGGACTCGTTGCCACGGCAACAGCCATGAAGGAGTAGTTGGTGTCGAGGGTCGAGGCGTTCTGCATGATGGCCAACGGAACGTTGAAATCGTCGCTGCCAGGGATGCTCTCCACTTTATTGGTAGTGTTCAGGCTGATCCAGGGGTAGGAGTATGGTACAGCCAAAGACCAGCTCTCCCAGAACCGGTCATAACTGTCCGTTGGATATCTTGTCACAATACAAAGATCAAAGGAAACAGGTTAGCAGCTTACCAGTTTGCACACTATACCCACTTGAAGTTTGTTTGTATGTACATGGAAAATTATTGTGGAGGCAGCCTCACCTTGTGATATATTCGGCGACGTTGCCAAATCTGTACCGTTTAAAGTAGCTGACTGACACAGAAGTATTGACAAAAGGGTACATTGTATCTTCTAGTGGCCTCAGCTCCAACGAAGATATGAAGGGAATCCCAGAACCGAAGTTTATCAGGCAGACGGACACGAAGTTGCTCGGAGCAATGGTGATCACCTCCTTCCATACTGTGAGTGATGGATCCCAATTTGACAAGTTCACCGCCTCCCAGAAATTGACACCGATATGGAGCCCAAACAGAAACAGCGACCCATCCAGAGTCTTGTTCAACCTATCATAGTTGCCGTAAGTGAATGTGGCCCTCAGTAGATACTTCTTACTGATGTTGGATGGCAGTGTATAGCAATTCCTTGAGCCATCAGGGAAGCTCCTCAGGGTTTTTTGCTGCTCATTGCTTGCATCAGCCATGAATTCTGGTAACATCTCATGGTTCATGCCGCCCTCGACATAATCACCATCAGAGCTGTACGGCAGTACTAAGGGTTGGTCGACGTAGCCACTACTGTTTTTCCATCCACAATCGATGTTTATGAACCCTGCACAAGGGAGAGTATGTATCGGTTTCAAGTGTTTGAAGTTAAGGATATACTAAGCAATGATCATGGCATATGCGACTAGACATACTGTAGCTAATACTTTCATGGTATTTTGTTGATTTGTAAGATTTCAGTAAACTGAGATTCTTCAAGTTGCATGCTGAAGTAAATTAAACTAAAAAAAAAACTGAACTGTACATGTAGATGGTGCAGAGCTTAGAAAGGCGCGGGATCTAGAAGGAAAAGCTAGGAGGAATGGAGGATATGACATGTATTACCAGGAGGAGGCTGGGCTCGGACTTGAATCGTCCTGACCAGGATGAGAAGCAGCGCAAAGATCCATGTCAGCTTTGTAGTGAAGCTGATCGCCATGTGGTGTTCTTTGGTTATTGCAATGTCTGAAGCGAGAAACGAACTTTTGCAGTTATATAGCAAAGAAAGACAACTGCGTACCACGGTTAAGTAGTTTTTTGTTTTTTTTTTGTTTTTGCGTTTGGTTGACTCAGCCTCGGTGCTGGATTAACAATGCAGAGAAAACAAAACCGTTCTGCTCATCATTAGGTAAACCTTCTGGTAAAGAAATGTATAGCTTGCTTTCATCAAAAGGACAAAAAAAAACTCTGACTATGGTGCTTGTTCGGGCGAACCAAGCATGCAGCTTGCCAATAGAGGTAGAGACATGGACGTTGATGTTTCTCAGAACCAGTCTGCCATGCCAAATTAAAAAAACCGTAACAAATGTGTAGTCACAGGATTTAAAAATGTACTGTACATCTGCTAGCTAGACCAGATCCACGATGCTAAGCTGACCGACCCAACTAGGCAGATATAAGACAGATCAAAATGACGCATGTCTGCCGGCCGGTCTCAGTCTCAGCACTCAGCAGGATGTTTCTTTTTATCTTTCACGCAATCTCATCAGCACGTACGTGGTCGCATGTCAACGATGTCGCTCGGTCGAATTTGCAATGGTAACAAACAAATTAATGGCATATATAGGATAGCTTACCCCAAGTAGTGGAATATAATGCATGGATAAGCGGAGACTGCCCGATTTGAAAATAGCTTCGACCAGCAATACATAGTCAAGGGTGCATTTGTTTCGAAAAAAAAGAAGTCTGGGTGCATTTGCCGTTTCCTACTTAATTAGAGCAACACAATAACTCCGCATATTTTGAGACTGCAAAAGTGGTTCGCGGCTTTTCGCGCCACAAATTCACAAACGAGTTCTTCACACAACCATACATAGTGGGTTACATAGAAAAGAATAACGATCGATAGGAACTAGTAGAACCCTAGACGTACTCTAAACAGAGGATACACTACCACTGGGGAATCTAGGAGTTAGCAGACACGCCAGCATTTGAGGATGGGCTTGAAAACATGAGCTTTAGGAGAGCTTTAGTTGGTGTCAAGAGAGTTATGTGGACATATTTGAGGAAGCTTTGTGAAAATGTTACTTTCTCGGAGGAGCAGGACACTATCCTGGGTACTAACGGAATCTGGAAAATTTTCTACGAAGTCCTTTTATCTTGCTTTACAAAACTTTGGCACTGTCCCACACAAATTCTTGTGGAAAACTAAAATTTCTATGAGGATAAAAACTTTCATATGGTTGGTGCTTAAGAAAAGCATCCTGACAAAAGATGTACTTACTCATAGGGGGGTAAATGTGACCTGAAATGTTTATTCTGTGGTAAGAATGAATCTATCGACCATTTGTTGTTCCAATGTCCGTTAGCACGGTACATGTGGAATGTGGTCAGCTGTGGACTGGGCGTGAGCTGTCAGTTTAAGAATGTTGAGGAATGTTTGTTTGTATGGTTTAAACAATTTTCTGGGAGGAAAAAAATGATGATGTTAGTTGGTGTTGCGGCTGTTATGTGGAGTATTTGGAAAGCCAGAAATCTGGCCTGCTTCCAACAGTCTTGGCCAAGCGACCCATCTGTGGTTCTCTTCCGAGCTTGCTACTGGATTGACTTTTGGAGTAACTTGCAGGTGAAGGAGGGCGTAAAGCTGGAGCTACAACGGGGCGCAAGGCTGTCGCTGTTGAGGTGTTCAAGGACAGGAGATGGGCGCCTTGGGTTCCAAAGTTGGAGAACTGAGATATGGTGATAACAACAAAAAGCTGAAAAAGAAATTAGGGAGAGCTGCTGAAAAGTTTCCTGGAGAGGTCATCTGGGCAAACAAAAGATGCTTTGCTGTTTCCTTCAGTGTTTCAACATGGTTTGGACTGTATGGAGAGAGTCCCACAGGGGGCAGTAGTAGTAGTTTTCACTTCTTCTCTGCCTTTGTTGGATTTTCCTCCTATACCAGCCATTCTAGTTGTCTCAAAACTCTGGTTCCCTGAGATGATGTGTGTGTAAGGTGGAAAACTTTGTAGATGTTGATTTCTTTAAGAGGTCGTTTGGAAGCCAGGCTTTCATTTCGTTTGAGCATTTGAAAATGAATACATGTATTCATTTCATTTACATTGTAATTTCAGAAATATACACTTGTTTGGTTGCCACAGGAATTGCAAATGACAGCAGAATTCAATATTGAATGTGTAGAGGCTTCCATAGAGAATTGCAATTGACAGGTTTCAGCTTGGAATCATGTTTACCCATGGAGTCATTTTGCTAGAATTCCTAAATGAAATGACAGCACAATTCTGTGGCAACCAAACAACCCAGCTATGGAATTCCAAAATGAATTCCAGGATTCCAGGCCCAAATGATGGATACCAAACGACCTCTAATGGAAATCGGGGGAAACTCTTCTTTCAAAAAAAGCAGACACGCCAGCCAGATTTTTTTTTTTTGAAATGACCAGCCAGATTACTCGTTGCCGTTTGAGTAGTCGATGATGACCTGCCCATTGCGGTAGAGGGAGTGAGATCAGGTGACATGCACCTTTTGCATGTCACCGTGTGACATGCGGCCTAAAGCTAAATTTAAATTTTACGAAAAAATTTGAAAAAAATCATGCATATTCACAACATATATTAAGACAACCCCTAAAATTTTCAGATCAAAATTCGAAACATACATCGAGAAACAAAAAAGAGAAATCTGTCATGAATAGTTTCCGAATTCAAATCTGAGTTTCTATGTACACTATTCACATCTGAGTTTCTCTTTTTTGTTTCTCGATGTATGTTTCGAATTTTGATCTAAATTTTTTAGAGATTGTCTTAATATGTACTGTGAACATACATGATTTTTTTCAGATTTTTTCGCAAAGTTTAAATTTGGCTTTATACCGCATGTCACACGGTGACATGCAAAAGGTGCATGTCACCTGATCTCACTCCGCGGTGGAGGGTGTCCGCCCACGAGCAGCGCTGGGCTGACAAGGTCATTACTTTGATCCTCCTAATGATGGGCTGGCAGTGGGCAGTGGCAGCAGCTGTTTGAGCGTGCATGTTGGCGTGCGCTTTGGACCAGCTGGACAGGGACGGAGCCAGCTTTCCACTTTGAGGGGTGCAAATTGGTGTTGTAAAGTTGATGAGGGGAGCAGAGTTACCTAAATCAATAAAAAATTAGAGCTCTAGTGAGTAGTGCTCTTCATAAAATCCAAACCATGGGGGTGGCTAAGACCATCTCTAACAGAGCCCGAAAAAGTGCAAACCGAAAAACTGGGTTTCAGTCTTCCAAAAATGATAGTTCGTTCGAATTTGGCAGTGGCGCAGATTAGAAACCGTAAAATTGGAACTGAAAAGCGAAATTTGAAATGACGCGGGTAAATTAGGCGATGATCATAGTTCGACATCAAATTGATGCTCCGATTGAGCATCAAAACATACATTGTTCGACAAATTAAAGCTACATTACTGGTACACCGGCGGGCGCTAGTTAGCTAAAGCAAAATGCGGCCAATATAGTGACCTACGCGCGCGGCCGGTGGTGGCGCAGCATTTCGGCAGCAGAGGGCACCGACGCTGTCGTCGATGATCTTCACGCGTCGTCGGCGTCAAGCTCGACTATTTCGAGCTTGATGCGGCGGACGCGGGCCTCCCGGCGGGCCGCCTCGTATTCACGGACCTGGCGGACGGCTTCCGCCTCCTCCCGGCGGAAGCGCGCGCGAGCCTCCGCCGCGCTGACGGCCTTGGTCTGCGCGAGGACGGCGTCCTCCTCGTCGCTGCCGTGGACATAGTCCCCGGCGGAGAAGGTGGGAGACCGCGCTAGGATGAGGTCCTCGTCACCGCTGCTGTCCGCGACGGGAAGCCGCGGTGCGCGGCTTGACTGGCCGGACGAGGAGCCCTCACCGGCGTTGCCGTACCTGGCGAGCTTCCCTGGGGGCGTGAGCCCCCAGTTCGTCCACCGGTGGGCGCTGCGCTTGCGCGCGCCCTCCGACCGGTTCCATTTGCGCCGCTCCGCGTCGGTGCGGAAGACGGGTGGACGCGGCGGCGAGTCGCCGCCTCCCGCTCCGGCGCCAGAGCCGGCGGAGCCGCCACGGGACGCCATCGCACAACGTCGGCCGGTGGATCGCTGCCTGGGGCTCGCTGGATTGCTCGCCGAAGATGCTGCTTGGCGGTGGCGGAGGGAGAGGAACGGCGGAGGGGAGTAGGGTTTGCGACCCGAACTCCCCTCCATGAACCCTTTTAATAGGGGCCGTTCGGGGAGTTGTTCGAGCCCCTGAACTTATGTTACGGGCCGGCCCATCTTTTCGGTCACTGATCTTCGACACATTCGGCCCGAACCCGTAAATCCGCCGGAAAATTTCGGTTCCGGCAGGATATGTGGACTCCGTTTTGTGATGATGTGTGTTGGTGTGCAGTCAGAGTGCTGGCTCCGACATGGCCAACCCCTTCATTAAGGTTGTAGGTTAGAGAGGTGGCTTCAGGTTGGTCTTTATATTCTCTTTGTAAGATTTCTTTGAATAATAAATAGAGAAGGTTGTGTGCATCATTTTGATGCAGATATCACATCCATTTCGAAAAAAGGAGCATCGCTAGGCCTCCAGCAGTCCGCCTGCTCCTACTGAACCGTGAGGTTGATGTGCTTGGCGCGGTCCTAAACGTCGGAGACGGTCATCTCCCGGTCGTGGCGGAGGGCCTCTCTCACTAGTAGAAACAAGGGCTTTGGTTTTTTGCCCCAAATGGCTTTTGCACCGGATTTGGCACGAACCGGTGCTAAAAGGGGTCATTAGCACCGGTTCGTGGTGAGCAGCCAGCCGAGGGACCTTTTGCACCGGTTTGTGTTACGAACCGGTGCAAATGATGTATCTTTTGCACCGGTTCGTAACACAAACCGGTGCAAAGGTTCGTCGCCGGACACGTGTCAGCCGAGGAACCTTTAGCACCGGTTCGTGTTACGAACCGGTGCAAAGATACCTCATTTGCACCGGTTCGTAACACAAACCGGTGCAAAAGGTCCCCAGCCCTATTTCGACTGAGCTACTCGGCCAAACAACCCACTCACTTCATTTTTGCTAGGAGAAGGTGTGTGTGTTGAGTGCTACCTTGCATTTCTTTGGCATGCACACAAGGTGCTCGATGAAATGTCCGAGAGAATGATTTCGCTTGATTTTACACAAAATAAAAATGAGATGAGGTGCCGGAGCGACACTTAAGCTTTCTCCTCTTTCTTTCCCTCCTCGATCAAGGTTAAACAACTTTACCCTTTCATTTGTACGGTGCTAATATCCACTATATATATTATGATGTTTTGTAATGGTTTTTTGATAAACTTAATATTTGATGCGGATGAACCGGCGACAATGGATGTACGTTGACCGACGTCCGCCCGAGTTCACTTCGGGCCTGAAAGAATTTTTCCGTGTGGCTGAGGAAAACCCACAGGGCGGATGGTTATATGTGTTGTCCATGTGTTGATTGCCGGAACTTAAAGCAATACCCTGAATGGCAAGTCATTCACTCCCACCTGCTTTGGAAAGGTTTCATGCCCGGCTATAATTGTTGGACCAAGCATGGAGAAAGAGGGGTTATGATGGAAGACGACGACGAAGAAGAAGAGGATGATGATATGTACCCTAACTACGGTGATACTGCAACGGGGCATGATGAAGATGAGGAGGCAGGTGGAGGTGATCAAGATGAAGAGGCATCGGATGAGCCCGTTGATGATGATCTTCGTCGAGCCATCGCCGATGCACACAGAGATGCGAGACTGAAAACAAGAAGCGAAAGTTAAATGGCATGTTAGAGGATCACAATAAAAAGTTATGCCCAAATTGCGAAGATGGCAACAAAAAGCTCGGTGCCACAATGGAGTTACTGCAATGGAAGGCAGAGGCTAGTATATGTGACAAGCCATTTGAGAAGTTACTGAAAATAATGAAGAAGAGGCTTCCAAAGGATAACGAATTGCTGACAGTACGTACGAAGCAAAGAAGGTTCTCTGCCATCTAGGATTAGAGGTGCTGAAGATACATGCATGCATTAATGACTGCATCATCTACCGTGCGGAGTACGAAAATTTGAAAAAATGCTCGGTATGCAATGCACTACGGTATAAAATCGAGGCGAGATGACCACTGGTGATGTTGAGGGCGAGCCCCCTAGGAAGAGGGTTCCTGCCAAGGTTATGTGGTATGCTCCTATAATACCACGGTTGAAACGTCCGTTCGGAAATAAAGAGCATGCCGGAGTTGTTGCGATGGCACAAAGAAGACCGCAAGAAAGACGAGAAGCCGAGACACCCCGCCGATGGGTCGCAGTGGAGGAAAATCGATAGAGAGTTCCCGGACTTTGCGGATGACGCGAGGAACTTAAGGTTTGGTCTAAGTACGGATGGAATGAATCCTTTTGGGGAGCAGAGCTGCAGTCATAGCACCTGGCCCGTAACTCTATGTATCTATAACCTTCCGCCTTGGTTGTGCATGAAGCGGAAGTTCATTATGATGCCGGTGCTCATCCAAGGCCCAAAGCAACCCGGCAACGACATTGATGTTTACCTACAGCCATTATTTGAAGAACTCTTACGAGTTGTGGAGCGAAGGTGTACTTGCATGGGATGAGTACAAACGAGAGTCATTCAACCTACGAGCGTTGCTTTTCGTGACCATCAATGATTGGCCTGCTCTTAGTAACCTTTCGGGACGGACAAACAAGGGATACAATGCATGCACGCACTGCTTAGATGAGACCGAAGGTGCTTATTTGAAGAAATGTAAGAAGGTTGTGTACACGGGGCATCGTCGATTTCTTCCAAAGAGGCACCCCATCGGAAAGAAAGGCAATCATTTCGGAGGTGAGGCAGATCACCGGGAGAAGCCTGAACTCCGTACCGGTGATGCTTTACTTGATATGGTCAAGGACATAAAAGTAATATTTGGAAAGGGTCCTGGCGGCCAATCTGTTCCCAAAAAAAAGGCTTCGAAGAAAAAATCAGTTCCCAAAGACGTTGTTACCGGACACGCACCCATGTGGAAGAAAAAATCTATATTTTGGGATCTACCCTATTGGAAAGTCCTAGAGGTCCGCTCTTCAATCGACGTGATGCATGTGACGAAGAATCTTTGCGTGAACCTGCTAGGCTTCTTAGGCGTGTATGGGCGGACAAAAGATACACCGGAAGCAAGGGAGGACCGAGTATCGTATGAAAGTCCCAAAGAACAAGCAAGAACTGAATTACAAGACGGATACGGGGAGTCGCTTAAGTCCTGGCAGCTACGCTCTTACCAAAGCGAGAGAAGGAAATCTTTTTGAAGTCCTTTACGGTATCAAGGTGCCGTCTGGATTCTCATCAAATATAAAGGGAATTATAAATATGGCGGAGAAAAAATTCCAAAACCTGAAGTCGCATGACTGCCACATTATTATGACGCTAGTTGCTTCCGGTTGCACCGAGGGGGCTTCGCAGAAAATGTTCGAATACCCATTGTGAAGCTATGTGCATTCCTTAATGCAATATCTCAGAAGGTAATCGATCCGGCTAGTCTTCCAAGGTTACAGAAGGATGTGGTGCAATGTCTTGTTAGCTTTGAGTTGGTGTTTCCACCATCTTTCTTCAATATTATGACACATCTCCTGGTTCATCTTGTCGAAGAGATTGCCATCCTCGGTCCTGTCTTTCTACACAATATGTTCCCCTTCGAGAGGTTCATGGGGGTCTTAAAGAAATATGTTCATAACCGTGCTAGGCCAGAAGGAAGCATCTCCAAGGGCTATGGAACGAGAGGAGGTCATCGAGTTCTGTGTTGACTTTATTCCCGACCTTAAGTCGATTGGTGTTCTCGAATCGCGACATGAGGGGCGACTAAGTGGAAAAGGCACGCTAGGAAGGAAATCAATGATATGTAGGGACGGCATTTCTTTCACTCAAGCACACTACACGGTTCTACAAAGTTCCACCTTGGTGGCCCCGTATATCACCGATCACAAGAATATTGTACGCTCCGAATATCCGGGGCAGTCTGAAGACTGGATAACACATAAACATATGCAGACATTCGGCGGTTGGCTCCGAACACATCTCATTAATAACAACGCTATTGAAGATCAGTTGTACTTGTTGGCCGGGTCACCATGTTCGACTATACTGACTTTCCAGGGGTACGAGATAAATGGAAATACCTTCTACACGTTCGCCCAAGATAAAAAGAGCACCAACCAAAACAGTGGTGTCCGCATTGATGCAACAAACACTAACGAGTGGGGAAAAGGACACATATTATGGTTACATAGAGGAGATATGGGAACTTGACTATGGACCTTCTTTTAAGATCCCTTTGTTTCGGTGCAAATGGTTCAAGCTTGATGGAAAAGGGGTAAAGGTAGACCAGTCAGTACGGAATAACAACGGTGGATTTCAACAATCTTGGTTACGGAGACGAACCATTCGTCCTAGCCAATGATGTGGCTCGGGTTTTCTATGTGAAGGACA
Organism: Lolium rigidum; assembly: GCF_022539505.1. NCBI lineage: Eukaryota > Viridiplantae > Streptophyta > Magnoliopsida > Poales > Poaceae > Lolium > Lolium rigidum. The sequence goes on from NC_061513.1 coordinate 88,213,738, forward strand.
TGTCCTCCGGACCGAAGAAAAGAAAACAGAAGGAAACGAGCTCATCCGATGAGCCAAAGCGTCACATTGTTCTTTCGGGGAAAAGAACCATCGTGGGAGTCGAGGACAAGACGGACATGTCGGAAGATTATAATAAGTTTGCTGAAATTCCGCCCTTCACAGTGAACATTGATCCAACCATCGCGTTAAATGCTGAAGATACTCCATGGTTACGGTCGAAGCGATCATAATGTATTAATTATTATCTTGTACCTTGATGAGCTCATATTGTGAAGCGTTTGTTGTGATATGTATCAGTAACATTGGTTGTTTCAACTAAATGCTCTTTCCTCCGAGAAGCTCCCGGAAGCCCTATTTAATTACCCTGAGGTACTAGTTGTTGGGTGTATATATACTAGCAGCTTCCGAGCGGGACTTGTGGGAAGAGTTACTCGGGCAAAGCTTCCGAAGATGTCTAAGACGGCCAGCCATCTAAGACATCTTCGAGAAGCTTCGCCGGAGAGGCTCTTTCCTTCGAAAAGCTCCTGGAAGCCCTCCTTACCCTGAGCTAGCTACTGGTTGTTGGGTGTATACTAGCAGCTTCCGAGCGGCACTTGCGGGAAGAGTTACTCGGGCGAAGCTTCCGAAGATGTCTAAGACGGCCAGCCATCTAAGACATCTTCGAGAAACTTCGCCGGAGAGGCTCTTTCCTTCTTGGTCGTTGCCTCTCGAGGCTGCTCTCTCTACTCTCCCCGGAGGGGGCTATATATAGCAATGTGTCTCCGGATAATCCCCCCCCGGATGAGGCCACCCCGGATAAGGCAAACACCAGATAAGCCTCCCCCATCTTTAGCACCGGTTCCAGCCAGGAACCGGTATAAAAGGGGTATATAAACTAATCCACCATCTTTAGCACCGGTTCAAGCCAGGAACCGGGATAAAAGGGGTATATAATCTAATCCACCATCTTTAGCACCGGTTCAAGCCAGGAACCGGGATACAAGGGGTATATAATCTAATCCACCATCTTTAGCACCGGTTCAAGCCAGGAACCGGGATACAAGGGGTATATAAACTAAAGACAACGACTTTATTGAAATTTAACAATATACATTAACTAAACTTAAACTAAAACAACGACAACGACTTTATTGAAATTTAACAAGATACATTAACTAAACTTAAACTATAACAACTTCTACTAGTTCTTCCGCGCATCCGTTGCTTCCCTCCTGGCTGCCGCCTCCTGCCGCAACTCCTCCTCACGACGACGCTTATACATCTCCTCACTATCCAGATCCGCCACACGCGGCCGCTTATGCAGCTCCTGGAGACTCTGCCTCTCAAATGCTTCTATGGTAGCTGCTAGCGCCGCCTCCTCCCACTCCTCTAATTCTGCGAGCTGCGGGTCCACCTCATCCTCTGCTGCCCTCCTTGCTGCCGCCTCCTGCCGCTGCAGCTCCTCCCACTCCTCTATCTCCGCGAGCTGCGGGTCCACCTCCACCGGCGGCGGGAGCGGCTTTGGGGGCATTGTGCAATGGGCTAGGGTTTGGTGATGATCGAAGTGGGAGAGACGGGGACGTACTATTTATAGAGGGAAAATATCCCGCGCGGCGCCGTGGAGAGAAAATATCTCGCGCGTCGTTTGCGTCCTGGCGGGAAAATATACCGCGCGCCGCTTGCGTCGTGGCGGGAAAATCACCCTCGCGTCGTGGCGGGAAAATATCCCGCGCGGCGTCGTTTGACGGGAACCTAGCACGCGCGCGTCGTGGCGGGAACCTATCCCGCGCGAAACAAGCAAAAAAATGGCGGGAAAATACGAAAGGCTGCGAAAAAGGGGTCTTTTGCACCGGTTCGAGCCAACAACCGGTGCAAAAGACCTCCTCTATAACTGCACACACTTCTCCTTTTTCTTCCCCATTCGCGCGCGAGGAAGAATTGGACGCCGGCAGGCTGCCCAATTTTCGCACGCCCGCCGGCGCCGTCCTCCTCCTCCCGCGCCGCTCCGCCTCCTCCCGCGCCGCTCCGCCTCCCGCGCCGCCCGCCCGCTCGCCGGCCTCCCGCGCCGCCGGCCCGCCGCGCCGCGCCGCTCCTCCTCCGCCCGCGCCCCCGGCCTCCTCCACCGCGCGCCGCGCCGCCTCCTCCCGCGCCGCTCCGCCTCCCGCGCCGCCCGCCCGCTCGCCGGCCGGCCCGCCCGCGCCGCTCCTCCTCCGCCCGCGCCCCGGCCTCCTCCACCGCGCGCCGCGCCGCCCTCCTCCGCGCCGCCGCCGACCGCCACCGCCCGCGCGCGCGCGCCGTCGCGCGCCGCCACCGCTCGCGCCGCCGCCCCCGCGCGCGCGCCCCCAGCGCGCCGCCCCCCCGCGCGCCGCCCCTTCTCCGGCCGGCGCAGGTGAGCACGCCCGACCCGGCTACCTTGTATTTTTTTTATATTTTTGTTAGATAAGTTAGTTAGATAATATTTGTTAGAAATTAGTTAGATAAATTAGTTAGAAAATTTATATGTTAGAATATTTGTTAGATAATATTTGTTAGAAAATTTAGGGTTAGAAAATATTAGTTAATTTAGAGTTAGAAAAATTTGTTAGATAATATTTGTTAGAAAATATTTGTTAGAATATTTGTTAGAAATATTTGTTACAAAATATTAGTGAAATTTATATGTTAGAGATATTTGTTAGAAAGTATTAGTGAAATTTATATGTTAGAACTATTTGTTAGAAATTTCTATGTTAGAAATATTTGTTAGAAAGTATTAGTGAAATTTATATGTTAGAACTATTTGTTAGAAATTTCTATGTTAGAAATATTTGTTAGAAAATATTAGTGAAATTTATATGTTAGAACTATTTGTTAGAAATTTGTATGTTAGAAATATTTGTTAGAAAATATTAGTGAAATTTATATGTTAGAAATATATGTTAGATAAAAATGTATGTGTTAGACAAAAGTAGTAGTATTTGTTACTAAGATATATATATTCATAAGTAATTTATTCAAATTCAATATTAGTTTGCATACGATGCCGCGCCCGCCGCGTCCTGGAGCTAGGACAATTTTAGATGAGTTGCGGCAGTTGGGGGAAGTTCGGGACTGGGCTCCGCCGGGTGGCACTGGGAGGTGTTATCTTCCGGGGCGCGCACCTTGGTGCGGAATCCGGGTCCCGTCGTCGACCCGGATATTCTATGGTGGAGGTCTTATGGGCCACGTTCGTTTCAGAGGGAGCCGGCCCCGCCGGAGGTGGTAGCTCAGCGCATTGCAGCGGAGGATGAGCATGTTCGCCGTTACATGTATGCGTTAGACACCATGTATAGGACCGGATGGTCAGTTATGCGGGGATCTCATGTTAGCTATGCTCCCGTTACTTGTTCCGTGGCTTTGGGTGTTCACCCGGCGTGGCTCGGGACCCGGTCGGCGCCGTTGAGAGCTTGTAGTGTGATGTATTAGGGACCGATCGAGCTATATGTGTAACTCAGATCTTTGATTATGTATTCAGCATTATCCTTAATTTGCACTTATATATATGTGTAACTGTAATATTTGATCATTTATTTATATCATTATCTTGGTTAATTACTGCTTCGTTGTGTTTATAGCATTAGAATAACTTGTATGTCTTTGCAGAAACTATGGAACGAGACCTAGAAAAAGAATTCCTCGTCGAGGAGATTATCCGTGATGATGAGGATATCACCTCTCTTTACCTAAACCAATCCGGCGAGGGAGACGAGCGAACCCGTGGAGACGCCTCCGGTGAGGAAGATGAGCAAGACAACCGTGGAGACGGCTCCGGTGAGGGAGAAGGTGACGACTGCGAGGGAGAAGCTCACCACGCCGAGGTATATATATTAATTAACCAAGCCTACAGATATGTGCATATACATATATTAACGTTGTTTCTTCTTTTAGACCTCCCAATCAACACACTCTACCGGCGAGAACTAAACGAGGCGCGGCCAGAAAGATGGAAGAGCATGAAAGGTGCGTCATCACGGAAATCGCTATAGACGGCGAACCGATTTCTCCCAAGGATCACGCAAAAAAATTTGTAAGTCAATGCGGAGTTATTGTTAGGGACACCATCCCGATCACCACTCAAGAATGGAAGAAACCTGCAAAGGAGGACGAAGGAGTTACTTACGTCGATACGAGATCCAAAAATCTGATGTTTAGGAAACTCATGGTAAATTTCACATTTCGGAGCCAGTCGACTACGATAGTGATAATAAAAGGCCGGACCACGAGGATCCCGAGCTGAATAGCATACAACGAAGAGTCAAGAAGTGGGCTCTTAAGAAGATGGCAACGCAGTTCAACGACTACAAGAAGAAATTGGACAACTCCTTTGTCAAGAAAAAGAAGACTCCAGATTTCAACGGCCCCTATGAGAAGATAAAAGACCACCGGGAGGCATTTGTGAAGTACAAGACATCGGAGAGGGCAAAGACAAGGTCGAGACACCAACAAGAAAAATGCTGCTAATAAGATGTACTTCCATACCATGGGGCGAGGAGGCTACAAGGCTGGCGGACCTAAGTGGGAGAAATGGGAGAATGACCTAATTAAGAACGGGATCCAGCCAGAGGTACGGAAATGGAACCAGCGGTCAAGGGATTGGTTTTACGCGCATGGGGGCACGTTGGACGCACAAGGGTTCTGCATATATACACAAAGACATCGGGAAAACCCACTTCCCATCGAAGCCTTCAGAAATGCTTGCAAAGGAAGTTGAAGAGGGGAAGTTCCGTCCCGAAAGAGAGAAGGACCAGCTCACACGCGCCCTTGGGAATCCACGAACACCCAGGACGAACACGAACCATACCAGGTGGCAAGCCGTGGTGTATTGGGTTTCCTGCAGAAACGAAGAAATATCCCGATAGATGCCGTCAGAGGCAAAAGGATGTGGTTCAAGAACGCGTTGCTAAGCTAGAGGAGCAAGTGAGGATGATAATGTCGGGCTCGGTCCACAGTCACCCAACCTCAACCTAATCCGCGGATAGAAGAAGTTGCATTCGATGCTACCGGCCGGGGATCTCAGCGGAAGAGCAGCGTGGCTTCCACGGAGCTGCCCGGTGATGATGCGGATGTGGATCCGCGGATGGCTCCTCCCTCCCCTGTGGATCCGCGAGATGCCTTCCGATCTCTACCACTGTGGACTTTATCACGCAGTCGACACCTTGTGAGCTACATTTCCAAACGATGGGCTACTTAACGCTCAAGGCGGCGATCGGCTATGTCTTACCGCCGGTACCCGATCAAAGATATCACTTCAAGCCGGTTCCACCCGGATACGGCTGTTGCCGGGGTGGATCAAGTTATGGATGGGTATGGGCCGCTGAGGCTTGACCACCACTGCCGGTGAAGGGGATTTGCTAGAGCTGGGAGAGGCCAAGAACACTACGAGTTCTATGGCGAAAGGAATTCATTGTGATTCCGGGTTGGAAGGCGCCAACAAGGTCTCCACCGAGCCGGCATTCTCCACCGATGCAGCCGTCTCCAGTGCGTGAGCCTTCCCCGCCGGCGCGTGAGCCATCTCCGCCGCCGCGTGAGCCTTCCCCGCCGGCGCGTGAGCCATCTCCGCCGCCGCGTGAGCCTTCTCCGCCACCCAACTATAAGAGGAAAATTAGGCGGACCGCTACGACACAGCTGAGTCGTAACAAATCACCGAAACGCAAACAAGAGCCCCTCCCAAGAGTGCCTAAGGTTACTCCCAAGAGACCTTATGACTATACAGTTGAGGAAAATGCCAAGATCGTAGCTGAACAGCACAAGCAACAAATGTTGAAACTTAAAAAGCCCCGGCTTGAGCCGGAGCCAACTATATCTACGGAAAAGAAGTTGAAACTGCTGAAGAACCTTCATCAACCTGAGCCAAGTCTTTCATCGAACTATGACCGGTCTATTCGCAAGTCAAATGTGTTAGCAAAAGAGCGGTGGGAAAAAAGTAAGGTAGATGGGAAACCAGTTCCCCAGCTTGGAGCCCAGAAAAACTCGTGCCCCCCGCTCCAAGTGTATCCCGATGTCCTAGCGTGCCTTGATCCAACGATGGTAAAACTATACAAAGATGAGGCGGATGCGGCCGGTATGAGTATTCCCGAGTACTTAAGCCGCATCGAATTCATGGCCACGGACGATGTCCAATTAGCATACCATTACACATACGGGGAACCTCTTGTCAGAGCTGCGGAGTTGCCTAATCTATCAACACAGCTGCGAAGACTACATAATTGGTACTTGGATGCATGTAAGGACGGCCAGAATCTGGATCATGGTGGCAATAAAAGATGAGCACTACGGGCGAACCGACGTGATGAACATCGAATTTTGTGAATTATTTCAGTTATTCAACCAAGACGCCCTCGACAAATCTCTCGCTGAGTGCATACTGCCTGTAAGTATTATTTATGTAATTAAGTCTCTACCGCGGCTCGTCCATTATTGCATGCATATAACCATACTCTCACTATATTATGCAGAATGAAGATTCGCGAATGCCGCAAGGGGCAAATCTATGATCTTGGGTTCGTTGACCCATACACCGTGAATGGGTATACTGTCGACAACTCTCCCAAGGACACGAGAGAATAACTTGGTACATGTCTTAAGGATAAACTCATACAAAAGGGCAATACTTTTTCCTTACAACTTCGCGTGAGTGTTACTCTCTTCACACATTAAATCTTTTTCGCTTACTCCATGTGTTAAGTGTAATTGATGAGTTATGCATATATATATATATGTGTGTCCGCAGGTTTCACTATATCCTGCTAGTCATTGAACCCGACACCGGGATAGTAGAAGTCATGGACTCGAAGAGTAAACCCCTTGAGGCGTGGGGGGACATGGCTGATATCCTCCACAAGGCTTGGAAACGGTTCACCAACAAAGCTCCGGGTTTAAAGAATAAAGAACTTCGAATAAAACATGTACCGGTAAGTACTAATGGCTAGGCCACGCATCTCTTTGATTCTAGTTTCAATACAATTATTATCATCCTTGATTATATATATATTATTTTGATTGAACTTTGTTCTCGTAAAGTGCTTGAGGCAAGAGGACGGGAATAATTTATGCGGGTTCTACGTTTGCGAGTTCATCCGCCAGAATACCCATCATGTGAGGGACATTTTGGAACAACTTGATGTAAGTAATTAAACAACATTCGTGGCTTTATTTTATCACCTTGTGTTTCATTCACATACACACACATATATATATTGACCACCGTAGCTTCTTCAAATTATTAGATCCAACGGTTGCGGAACGGTCTTCTAGCAACAGAGGCGTGTACGAGCAATTCAAGAAGAACTGGCGGGGTTCTTACTTGAGCAAGTCATAGCTCCAGATGGAGAACACTATGTGGACAACCGCCAATATCAAAGTTGATGTAGACATATATATATATATATGCATGAACGTGTGTCACTTTGATCGATATATGTAATACAATGGTTTCCTATATATATATTTGAATTGTTTGCATTAATATTATACCGTGTTTCGAATGGAGGCAGAGTCTGCCGCGGCAGCGTTTTAGTGAAAATTCCTGCCGCGGCAGAGTCTGCCGCGAGCAGGAATGGCACCAAAACCCTGCCGCGGCCCAACCCTTTTGCACCGGTTTGTATTACGAACCGGTGCAAAAGCTCCCCCGCCGAGCGCCCCACAGCCGGCCACGTGGAGACCCCTTTAGCACCGGTTCGTAAGAGAACCGGTGCAAAAGGGGGGGGCCTTTTGCACCGGATGGTTTGCACCGGTTGGCCATCCGGTGCATATGGGCCTTTTGAACCGGTGCAAAAGAGCAGTTTTCCACTAGTGTCTGTAGAGGGGTCATCCTCGGAATTGTCGGAGTCCCTGGGCTCGTCGCGGTGGACCGGAGGTAGCGGAGAAAGCCCCACGTGCCGAAGCATCTGTAGCATATGAGGGGAAGCTCTCGCGACGTCCCGCTCCCGCCTCGACATCATGCGCGCATCAGGCCTCAATACCCGGGAATCTGTTCCACGCGGGTGAAGAGGCGTGGCGGTACGAGATGAATTGCGATGGCGAGCTGATTCCGATGGCTTTGCCATGAGATCGGAGGAGGAGGACATGGAGAGATGCGACAAGGACGGAAATCTTCCTCCGCTCGACAAATTGATCAGCTACATTTTGGTAGCCAAAAGATCCAGGCTCGAGCGCGGCGGAGTAGGCGAAGATTCGGTGCAGGCGGCCGGAGAGGATGGCATGGTGGAAGCGGTGGGGGAGAAGGGGAAAAGTGAATGTGTTAAACCGCATTTCACCCCAAGAAATCGTAGATATAAAGGTCTGAAAATGGGTTTAGGGTGTACCGTATAAAAAATTTCAAGCCTTATTTTAGCAGGGAGTGTTCATCGACCCAAAATTTACTGTTTTGGCCACGCTTGAGTTGCTCTTGCAACGCAACTACACAAGCTACATAGATCACTCAGCACAGCGCATCCGCACGTAGGGTGTCCCGGCGTAGTCGAAACCCGAAAAGTGATCCAGCTCGTGACATTTCTTTTATGTTGCAACTCATAATTATATCATTTTCTTCGTTTTTGAATTTATCTACACTTATATCGAGCTAAAACACTTTTTGGCACATATAAATTTAGATAAATTCAAGTCACTTGTTTTCCTGGATAGAGGAAGAGAGGGTAACGTGCGGCACTGCACCTTTAGAAACAACAAGAGCCTTGACGGGGCCTTCTGACACGAGAGAAAAGCATGCAACTTGCATTTTTTTTTCACGAAACAGAAAATGCAATTTAAAATGGAGGTTAGGTTGCACGTCAACTGTCGTGCAATTTCTCAATCTCTTCTTTTTAGACGGAAGGCTCGAAGTGAGTCCGGCTTTGAATTAAAGAAGCCATCAACCGGCTAGGAGATACATCAAAAGTTACAACACACACGCGCCAAGCGCACAACTCAAACCACAACAAAAGACAACACAGAAAAGCAAGCCGAAGCGCCAATTGATCCATGAAGAGGGAGCCTTGTCTTCTGTTGCACCGGAGCGATCACAGCCGAGTCCACGCCAACAAAGCTCCACCGCACCAAGACTGAAACTCAAGGGGGAACTCAACGACTGGCCGGCCACCTAGCAGAGCTTGAGAAACCAAAGGAGGGAGGATCTTGCGGCGGCGCCTCCAAGAAGGTGAATAGCGTAAGGATGCCCGTCATCGTCGTCGGCAGAGAAGGACCTGCAGAGTTGTTTGTTTGTTTGTTCTGGGTGCAACCAAAGTGCTGCTTCAGCATGATAACCAAGTCCCAACTCGCGAGCCGTTGTTTGTTTGCGCGAACCATGCATGCATGATGCATTCACATTCAGCTCGCCCACATATAAAGTCAGGGACGTCGATGTTTCTCTGAACCAGTCTGGTACGCGAAAACAGACAACAACTACTACTCCAAATCGCTATATATAGGTCCATGTAAGAATGCCGGAGAGCGAGAGAACCCTGCCACATCCGGTGCCAAATGTCAAGCGTATCAATTTGACCATGCAGTTTCATCAACACTCTACCTTGTCGTGTACCATAGCTAGCTTACGTTTTACGGTAGGTAGAATTCATCAGCAAGCAAAGACTACGAGTCCGGTCCAAATGCATAGAGCGAGAGCACAGTTGAAGTAGTCGTACTCAATTACATGTGCAAAATAAAAGGGATGGAGAAGTAGGTGGAATATGATTTTTGTGCAAAAAATAAGGGATGGAGAAGTAGGTGGAATATGACTTTTATTATTAACTGGTGTATCTCTCTATATAATACATGGGGCCGAGAGGGATAGGTGGATAAGCACCAACTAGAGAGAAATTCCTAACCCAATAAAGGTTCCCTTCTTTTGAGCTTCTATACTGACTTGTTTGTTCTCCATCGGATAACCTAAAAGAGGTGACTTACGGCAAGCTTCTTCCCACCGCTATTTGAACTTGTAGTGCAAATTTAACAGCCTAAAAAAGTGTTCATAGGGCAGCTTGCCGAGCTCTTCAAACAGTAACTTCGAATAGGTACAGGAGAACGGAGAAACAAGGTTATGAAAATCGATAGAGATAAGCTACGGTGGAAAGATGCTCCTAAAAACTATCGGTCCTCTTCTTTTGTGACTGAGACGTTTTTTTGGCCGGCGTCCCCCAAATCCCTTTGGGGGGCGCGGCTGGAGATGCTCAGAGATGTGGGAGACAAAGGGAGTCGAGCGCGTTTCAGCCCAAAATAGTAGTAGCAAACAAAGAGAAAAATGATTCTTCGTGTGGTGGTGTCACTTCTGTTGTAATTTTAACAAAATAGGGTTATTGTGCGGTACCTATTCAGATTCACTGCTCGGGAAATTCTGTCCTCCGTAGCTTTTCAGGCCACCAAAGTTGCATTATAAGCCTAGATTGCGGTGGGGAAAAGAAGGCATTTTTTGGCTTCTATGTTGGGGAATAAGATATTCTAGTGCCTCATACAAAACTCAATGTGAGATGCATCATGAAAACTCACAGAAAGGAGAAAGAGAACATCCACCTTAACATCAGGATGAGGACTAGATCATCTACATCGAGATTCATAGATAGGGCTATGAAGGATCTCCCCCAAGTTTTGCATCTCTCTGAGTCTCATCATACTGATTCCATGAACCACATTCCAAAAGATGATGTCCGTAATGATTTACTGAATAAATCAACGAGATTATTACATGACTTAGAATGCAGGATCCTCACCTTGTCCATCTTCCGCAACTCATGGTCATAAAAGAACTTGGTTTGGTATTCCCTTCACATAAACAAAAGGAATAAATTATAACACCCGAAACTTTTTCATGTGCCAAAGAAAAGAACAACGAGCTTTTGAAAAGATTTTTTGATGTTGGCATTTCTATTTTGTTTTCGTTGTGACCTCTAAAACTGAAGGGAAAAAAACTCAGAAGTAGTACAAAACCTGTGTAAATATATTTTCACATACATGCAGGTGGGCATGTGCTAGCTTCGTTTTGTTTGTTTGAGGAAGCTTTCTTTCTCTTTAAGGAAGAGGATTTACTAGCTTCTTTTTTATTTTCTTTTAAGAATTCTCCATAAGTTTATTGATTATTATTTTCATCAAACTACGCTAGGTGGAGACTGAAACTAAACATACCTGCCAATCGAAAGATAAATGAAACTTGTGGCTAGGTTGTGAGCATCAAGTTTGTTGTCCTCTTCTCATGGAAAAGCTCGACATTCTGAAAGGACCCGGTTCTTGCCTTGATCTCATGAACTATATGACCATAAGACCCATTGCACTCCAAAAGCAGAACCGCTCCATCTCTCCCCCCGTGAAAGAAAAAAGAAACCCTAGCCGCCGCCTTCTGCCTCATCCTCGCCGTCTACGACCGGGAATTGACGGGTCCCTGCCTCCCCTGCTAGCGGTTTTGGCGGCGGGAGTGAGTGGGGACCTCGGACCTGCGCTCGATGCTGCAGAAGGGTCTGTCAAGTTAGATTTTGGTCAACTGGCATTCACATTATGGTGTCTATGGCGACGTTGTGCGTGTTAAGAATAAGTTACACCCGCTTCCTCATCTACCTCGTGGGAGGCGATCTCGCTAGTGGTGTTGAGGAGGGTGGGGATTCGTCCGGCCGCCGCTTTCTTGGAGTGGTGGATCTCGTCTAATCTACGTCTGTTATAGTTTTGGTGTTATCAGATTTGGATTAATTCAAGGGTTTAATGGCATAACCTTGGCTCTAGGCCGCTAGTTCTTAGGGGCACGTGCATGAAGACTTTTTCGAATTTCATCAACACGACCATGCCAATTCTAGTAAAGGAGGGCCGACAACGATGCGTCGGTGGCTCGAGGCGGCAGTAGTGGTCTCTAGGGGGTTCAAGGACATCGTTGTAATTTTTATTATATTTAGAGTGCTTTATACTCCTCGTGAACTCATGGAATAGATGTGGATATTTCCTTAAAAAACCTTGCACTCCTCACTTTTTTCTCCGCCCCACGTTGCTGCAGTCTAACGCCAATCCGAATCGTTGGTCAAGCAGGTCAGGTGCAACTGTTTAGGCTGCGTTTGGTAGCAAAGTTTTTTTGAAGTATTTCTGCAATACCATAGTTTTTAAAAATACCACAGTTTCAAATACCTTTGATGTGTTTGGCTACGACATAAAACTGAAGTATTAATACTTTAGTATCCCTGAAACTGTGGTATTTTTGAAGTATTGTAAAAACAACTTCAGGCCTCTTTTTTTCTAAAACGGAGAAAGAGATAAAAACACGGTCACCTCGCTCGCTACTTTGAGCTGCTGCCGCCGCCTATATTCTTGACAATCAGATCGCTTCAGCCGTGAGAAAAGGAGAAAGAGTGAAAGACCTCTATCTTTCATCCATTATCTATTTCCGTTGGTTTGGTCCAGCGGCCGGTCTGCAAGGGAGTTTGCATCCGCTGTGTGCCGCAGGCAGGACGGAGCAGCGGGACTTTGCCGTAACACTATCGGTCAAGTGTCCATATAGGCATACATCGATCAAGCAGGCTGCCAATCCGCAGTATCTCCATATGAACAGGCTCTTGTTGTCATAGTTTCGTGCATGAATCCAGTGCAATCCGTGCAGATCCTAACAACCATGCATGCAATAGCCATGCACACACAATATCTATATGTCAAAGGAAATCATACATCCAACGTGGTCAAAGGGATGGTAAAATAGCACTTCTCAAACGCCTTGATGTTTTTACCAAAACTGAGAAATACTATAGTATGAAGAAACTGCAGTATTTTTGACTATGCGCGAAAATACTTTAGTTTTGTAATACTTCAGTTTCAGAAAAACTTTGTTGCGAAACTAGGCCTTAATCCTCTCTTCAGGCCAGCTTCCAAGGTCTCCGGGGATCGTTTGGGAAATGGGAGCATGGGACAAATGCGGGGCACGCCTATCAACCCCTCCGATGCCTGTGGGAATATCACACGCACTGGGAGCTTTCCCTGGTGGGCCGGCCCAGGTTTTATTTTGAAAAAACCTTAAATTTGAAAAAACTTTTCATTTTTTGCGATTTTTTTCCGACTTGAAAAATGCATGAAGGAAGAAAATTCAAAAAAAGTTTTGCTCAAAATCTTTTTGTTCAAAAAAATTTGTGCTAAAAAATTTCTTTATACTTTTTTTTGTCCAAAAGAAAATTTTGTTCAAAACAAAAATTATTCAGAAAAAAAATTGTTCAGAATCAAAAATTGTTCATGTTTCAAGAATTATTCATTTTTTAAATGTGAAAAAAATCATTTAGAAAAGAAGAACAGAAAAAGAGAAAAACAGGAAAACGGAACAAAACCATCTGAGCCGAAGGAACAGAAAAAAAAACAAAAAATCGCGCGTAAACAAGAAAAGCCGCGCTAATGGGGCGCGGCCCAAGTCGATCCGTTAGTGAGCGGGGCCTATTCCCCGCCGCTAATGGGCGATATATAGGAATTACCACAAATGCGCCATCGAAGGACACCAGGGCTTCTGGGTTGTGGGCAGTGAGTGGGCTGTGGCACGGGCCTAGGCCTACACGCGACCCTCAGCTTGGTGCGATATTACGATCTCGTCACGTTACTGCTGTGCCCACCAGTCCGTCCACACCCACGGGCTCACAGGGCGTAACGCGGGTTTGCCCCGCCGCCTACCCCTCCCCCTACCGGCGCAACATCTCGTTTCGACGCGGCGGCGGCGGAGGCGCTGCAACGAGCGCCCGCGTCGAGGAACTGCCTGCGGACGAGGGTTAGGTATGTCATGCTGCTGCATTTCCTTTCATCGGCCTCTTCATGGCTCAGGTGCCAACTCGCTCCATCGCGTGTAGTAGATTTTTCATGGTCCATAGACTCGGGAAATGAACAGCGGTTTTGGTACAACGAACACCTAATTTAATCTATATTTTACAACATTGTTAAGGTGGATTACGTACAAAAGGGGGAATTCTTAGGCAGCAGTGTTTAAGCAGACCACTTGTTTTAGGGTCGGTAGGGAACTTGATATACCAGTGCCGATTCATCGAGCATGGTGTCTCTCATGGATGAAGATGCTTCCTCTGTTTGAAAACTACTTTAACCGGCTAAGGGTTACCAAAGCCCACACAGAAAAGGTACCCCAAATCCGAACAGTCCCCTAGTACTACTAAACAAGCAAAATTTGAAACTAAAAAAATAAAATGACTGAACCGCTCTTTATAAACAGTTAACGACGACACATTTAGCAGATTACCGAACTTTGTCTAAAAAGATGCAAGGATGCAACAATAACTCAGCAGGCATTTCACTTTCACCGTCCAGATAAGGGCATCAATTCCGACGTCCCACTAATTAATTCTGACGTCCCGCTGGTATAACCAGACATGAAGGAGCTCTCCTCGTTGCCTGCTGCAGAAATCAGCAAGTGGAACTTCCTTCGCATTTCAGTATCCATGGAGTCCGTACGCCGAGGGGTCGCAGAAATAGATTGCTTGTCACTTGAAACGGACGGCAACCACACTCTGAGCCTTGAAACAACCTCGGTCATGGTCGGCCTGTCGATGGCTGAGTTTTCGACACAGTTCATGGCAAGGTCTACCACACTCTGCAGGGAACTGGCGTCGTACTGACCCAGCAGCCTCTTATCCACGATATCATGAATACTGCCTTTGGCGATCTTTTGGCGTACCCAGTTTGGTAGGTGGAAGGTACGAGGCGGCTCTATCACTACCGGGGGCTGGCCAGTGATGATCTCCAAGAGCACGATTCCGAAGCTGAATACATCTGTCTTGACTGTGAGTTGAAAAGTTGCGTGGTACTCGGGGTCAAGGTAGCCAAGAGTGCCAGCAGCAACAGTAGATATGTGCGTGTGAGCATCATTAAAAGCCCGTGAAAGCCCAAAATCAGATATTATTCCCACTAGATTCTTATCCAGAAGGATGTTGGGGGTCTTCACATCTCTATGAACTATTGACGGGGTGCATGATTCATGTAGATACTCCAGTCCTGTAGTTTATTGAAGCTCATACTTTGTCAGAGCACACACTTGTATATATATGTGAACTCAAGGTAAATACGAATTGAAATGTGGACCTTGTGCCGAATCAAGTGCAATATGAAGTCGTTGTTCCCAATTCAAACTGAAGTCATCTCCTGCATCAAGACATACCAGATTAATGTATGTGCCTTCATACCTGCATGCATGGTATTTTTGAGCCGTGACCATCATGTCATGGTTATGACTTAAGAATGTAACTATGATCTCCTCGATTTGTTAGACAAATATCTATTACGACCATGTCATGATTTGGCATGTGTTTGTTAGACACATACTGTGCATCCCCAAGAATGCACCTGTTGTGGGCTGGCCTCATCCACTATCTCAAATGCATTTAGTAGCAGCAGCAATAAGAATCCATGCTGGCAATCAATCATACACTTAACAAGGAATTCAGTTTTTAAAATAATATCCAGTTTGCAGTAGGATGTCAAAAGCCAGATTAGTTTGGTTTCATTTTTATACTTATGAGTTATGATTCAGTCTTGCCGATTTTTATATTGCGCTATGAAGCATTATATATTGATAAAATATATCAAGTAGGCTTGAAATTAAGAGATAAACCTCCTCTGATAAGCTGTTGAAGATTTCCTCTGGACATGAAGTCGTAAACGAGTGCGAGGCATTTCTTGTTTTGGCAATATCCTTTCAAAGCCACAAGATTCTTGTGATGAACTTTGGACAAGGTTTGTACCTGGGGCAACACATGTAATTACCAAAATGGACTTGTTTAAAGGGTTTGTATGGCTTCATGCTTATGGTTTACTTTCTATTGAAGACTGCAATGATTTGGCCTAGTTGGTTTGGTGTTATACCTCAGGGAGGAAGTCTTTTGACTCTGCTATTGATGTCTCCATAAGCACCTTAACAGCTACTTCGTCACCATTTTCTAGTGTGCCATAATAAACAATACCAAAACCTCCTTTTCCAACAATTCTTTTGAAGTCGTTTGTTATGAGCTTCAGTTCTGCATACGTGAACCGTCTAATGTCAATACGTAAGGGGGTTTCCTCTTCATACATACCATAATCCTCACTATCTTCCGATTCCCCTGCAGAGTCAAGAAGTTATTGTTTACTTGAAAGTTTAGGTATTAACTGCTGTACAATTTCTACCACACTTGCATTGATAACATAGAATTTTGGAGCTTGAGATTGATTGTTACCTTTCCAGCATAACTTCCAGAGTATGCACATCACTACTAGGAGGGATATCAGTACTACCGGAACTATCACTGCGATGAGCAATATATGTATGCTTTTCTTCTTCTTATTTGAGCAGTACGTATCTTTGACTTTTGAGCATATGGGATTGCCTTCTAATCTATTGACACAATTACACAACATAATCCATTGATCAGCTCAAAAGATCTTAGCTGCAGCCGCTTTTATAAAATTATGATTATAAGTTTATAGCATACCTCCATTTTTTTAACACAACTAACCTTCTAAGAGATCTTCTACAAATCTCTACCTCTAAAGGAAGAAACTACATGGTTTCGCGTGTAGTTACTAATAGCTCTGATGTTAAAAAAGCCATAGATGATAAAGCATTATAGATACTACATGTTGGTACATATAACTGACTAACTGAGAGCATGTTTGGATCTATCAATGCTACTGCAAAAGCGCGGTTTGACACACTTAGCACTCAAATTGGCCGCCAAAGCTTAGTCTCGTCCACAAAGGGTTAAGTATACGACAAGTGGTGCTCCTGTTGCATGATGATATAGAAGTGTGGGTTGCCGCAAGTAGAAAGTAGAACTTGCATAGTTTGTTTGGCAAAGGCATGGAGAGGAATTAAATGTGTTTTAACTTTTAACCAATAATTTACACTATTTGCAATGATTGCAGCTGAACTTCCAATTATTTTTATGAGAATGAACCTTTGTTTGAGCCTACTCCTTTTTTGGCGTAGTTGGTAGTTTGATCAGTAATGAAAGTATATTCAGGTACTGTGCAGCAGAGCATGCCAAACCTTAAATCAAGCAAACCGGCCCGAACTCTTTGAAGAATAGAATCAGGGATTGGCCCATCTATCTGGTTATTGGACAAATTGCTGAAAAATAATAATTAAAGTCATTCATTTAAAATTTATATCATCAACCAAAGATGTAATCAGACTTACAGAATTTTGAGCGACTTAAGTTGATAGTCTGGAATAATTCCCGTCAGATTGTTGTGTGATAAGTCCCTATATATGTTTTGTGCTTAGGGTCAAAAATAGATGTCAACATAATTGCATTCAGTGTCTAGTGTTATGTGTTGGGCACCACTTACAAGTTTTCCAGTGATACCATGGCCATGAATGATATGGCTAACCCACCTTTCAGTCCGCTGGTAGACAGGTCTCTGCAAAAATAACTCATGTCATTAGGAAGTTCTATTAATGTAGTGATCTCATTGAGCTTACATGTATTTTCAAGATCATGTAAATACCTTTCAGTGGTTAATATTTGCACTAGATTACATGGGTTTTCAATGTTTCAACTAAATTATCTTTGTTGTTAAGGTCTTAGACAACATGTGGCTGAGTCTCTATATTCTTATACTTATTCTAATGTTACACAAGAATCAAGAGCATATCTGGAACAACATTTACACTAAAAGGGAACTTTTGCGGAGCTTTAACTACTTGGGGTTGATCCAATGCAACTTCAAATGTAAAAAATAAATAAATTGGAATGTTTAGATTTCAAATGCACATGGTATAAGTCCATATTATGTTCTTACACTGCGACAATCCTTGGATTCTGGTTGCTCTTTGAGTAGTCGCAAGTCAAACCTTCCCAGGAATATTCTCTTGGGGAGCATGGATCTCCATTCCAGTCTATTCTTGCTAAATTGTAGTGCTTCTTGACTTCTTTGATGCAAGTGACTATAACAACAAAAAGACAACTGAAAAAATATGAACCAAATAAAGAAGTCTGTATATGTTGGGTACTTATAGGTATCGTTTTTTGCGAAATGGGTACTTATAGGTATCAAAAGCCTAAAAACGTTAGCTTAAGTGCTAATGTTATGTGGGGGGGTTCCTTTCAAGTTCCAGATTAAATTTCAAAAGATAGAGCCAGTATCCCTTGAGGCTTAGATTGGTTTGGGATGTCTCCATCGATATTAGGAGGCAAGGCAACACCTCAACCCAACCACATCTCCAGCAGCCCAAGCCATGGGTCTTGCATAACAAGGTGCGAAGTTTCATATGCAAGTCTCAGCGAATTGAAATTTTTACTATGAAATCTAGTACAAATGAATCCTAAGAAAAATTTCATATGGTTTACAATTCTATGAATCAAACAACCAATGCATGAAACATTCCTAAGGATTGGAGTAGTCTAAAACTCCTTCGAAAATCCTTTGAATCAAACAACCAATGCATGAAACATTCCTAAGGATTGGAGTAGTCTAAAACTCCTTCGAAAATCCTTTGAATCAACGAGGCCGTAAATAAATTGCGTGATGAGCATGTGAATCTGTTATTAACATGATAAATGTGTAATGCACGTGCACCATATAGTGATATACATTGTCTTACCATCATTGGAGTCAGTGGTGAGGTTATCCATCCGAACTAGGGAGTACAGCTCGAACGCATTGATGAGCGGCGGGAGTGTCGAGCTGCGCGTCTTGTTCAGGAGGAAGGATGCGCTGGGGTTGTACAAGAACCGGCCATTCTGGTGCATGCTGTCCACCTGGAATCGTGACGGGGAGAAGTCTGAGAACAACAATTCGCCAGTGCTGTAGATGTCAAACCTCCTGTTTGGGTTGTTCCCGTTGATCTCAGCAAAGTGAAAGATTGGGAGAAGCTGCAGGCTCTTGGCGTCTTGATTGGGACCTGCTGCCACATCGATGCTTATGAAGGAGTAATTTCTGTCTAGGGTCGAGGCCTTTTGCAAGATGACTGACGGCACGCTGAAAGCGTCGCTGCCAGGGAGGCTATTCACTTTATTGCCAGTATTCAGGTTGATCCAGGGGTATGACGTGGAGGCCCAGCTCTCCCAGAACCGGTCATAATTGTCCGTTGGATATCTTCATCGCACAGAGACAAGGAAAAGCAGATTAATAGCTAGCACAACACAATAATCTTTTCGACTATGGTTAAAGGCATTTGCTATGAGATTTACCAATCACAACTTACTTATCGCCTTGAGATTTACTATTGCTTTTGTAGAAGCAATTGCAGGATTCAGAAAGCAAAGGAGCAAACACTTCAAGTGAGTTGAGCTAGCCATTGGAATTTAAAAATATTGATATGTATTATTAATATCCTATCCAAAACTATTATGCCAGTCTGATCTGATCTCACCTTGTGATAAAGTCGGTGACGTTGCCAAATCGGATTCGTCTGAAGTAGCTTATTGACACAGAAGTGTTCACAAAAGGGTACATGGTATCGTGCAGGGGCCTAAGCTCCAGCGAAGATATGAATGGAGTTCCTGAACCAAAGTTTATCAGACAGACGGACACGGAGTTGCCCGGAGCAACGGTGAGCACCTCCTTCCATACTGTGAGTGATGGATCCCAATTTGTCAAGTTCACCGCCTCCCAGAAATTGACGCCGATATGGAGCCCAAACAGAAACAGCGACCCATCCAGAGTCTTGTTCAACCTATCATAGTTGCCGTAAGTAAATGTGGCCCTCAGTAGATACTTCTTACTGCGGTTGGATGTCAGCGTATAGCAATTTCTTGACCCGTCAGGGAAGCTCCTCAGAGTTTTTTGTTGGTCATTTCCTACACCAGCCATGAACTCTGGTAAAATCTCGTGGTTCAGGCCGCCCTCGACAAATTCACTATCAAAACTGTACACTATTCCTAAGGTGTTGTCGATGTAGGCACTACTGTTTTTCCATCCACAGTCGATGTTTATGAACCCTGCACAATCGAGAGTATGTATTGGTTTCATGTGTTTCAATTTGAATATCTAATAAGCAATTATTATGGCATATGCGACTTAGACGTGCAGTGGTCAATAATTGGTTGGTTTCTGTGATTTCAGTAAAGTGAGAATTCTCAAGTTGCACGCTGAAGTAAACAGAACTGTGTGTGTGTGCAGATGGAGCAAAGCTTAAAGAGCTGCAGGACCTATAAGGAAAAAGATAGGAGGGTGGCTTGTATTACCAGATTGGCCGTGGACTTGAATCATCATCAACAGGATGAGCAGCAGCGCCAAGATCCATGTCAGTTTTCTACTTTCTGAGGAAATGAAGCTGATCACCATGGTACTGTTCTGTTCTCTTCTCCTAAAGTCTGCAAGCAAGAAACATCCTTGCGAACCTATATAGCAGAGGAAAACAACTAGCACGGTTTAGCATTTTTTATTGAACTGGTCTCGATCAGCATACAATTAGCAGATGTAACCTACTCTTGATAGAAATGCAACTTGCATTGATCTAAAGAAAAAGAGGGTCTGCCAAGTTTCGTTTAACAATCGCCGCCAGTTTGCCCGTCAGCGTGATAACGAAATATGAACGCACGAACTCGTGCGTCTGGACACGTTGATTCTTTCTCTGGAACCAGGCCGCTACTTTTGCTAGGTTAAAGAACTGTATTATACTGTCGCTTGACCACTAAAAGGAAGACAACTTGCCTGGTACAGACTGAGCTGATATAAGAACAAATTCTGGTTTGAACACAGGCTCAACTACTCCAGGTCGACCTCTCCTGCCAGTTCTCAACACTGCGACCTTACGGAAGAAAATCACGGCGCTACATGATGACATCAAGTACGGGCTTGTATTTTAATTAATTACTTCTTCCGTTTAATTTTTTTGTCATGATTTTGTTTAAATTCAAATTAATATCACAACAAGAACTATATAACGAAGGGAGCAGTTGTTTAGGATGAATCTTCAAGGATATCTGGCTTTAGGGTAGGTGGCTTAGAGCATCTTTAACAGTCCCGGTAAAACGGGCCGAAACTAAAAAACTCCGGCGGAAATATGGTTCAGGCTAACACTGGGCCAGAACGGAGCCTGAATTCGCGGCCTGGCCCGTAAAAGAAGTTCGGGGGCCCGAGAAATTCAGCGGCCGTCCCGTATTAAAAGGGGCCGCGGAGGGGAGTTCAGTTTCCAAACCTTACTCCCCTCCACCGCTTCCACTCCCTTCGTTGCCGCCTGCTTGAATTCCGGCGAGCAATCCACGTCGTAGCAGCCACCCCTCCCCCTCCTCCGCGGCGCGATGGCCTCCCGTGCTGGCTCAGCAGGGCGAGACACGGGATTAGGCGGTGGGGACTCGCCGCCGCGTCCCCCCGTGTTCCGCACCGACGTGGAATGCCGGAAGTGGAAGCGGTCGGAGGGCGTGCGCAAGTGCAACGCCCGCCGGTGGACGAACTGGGGGCTCACGCCTCCAGGGAAGCCGGCGAGGTTCGCCAGCGGCGGCGAGGGGTCGTCGTCTAGCGGCTCCAGTCGCGCACCGCTGCTCTAGTCCGAGGATGACGAGCTCGTCCCCGCGCGTTCGGCGACGTTTTCGGCTGGCGACTACGTCCACGGCTCCGATGAGGAGGAGGCCATGCTCGCGCGGGTGGAGGCGGAGGCCCGCGCGCGCTGCCGCCGGGAGTACGAGGCGCGCCAAGTGCGCGACTACGAGGCGCGCCGCCGGGAGGCCGAGGAGTGAAGCTTCTCGACGCCAGCGTCGACGTCGTCGTCCGCCTCGACGCTCCGCCACCACCGGCACCGCCGCGCGCATAGGCCAATTAGGCCGCATTTTGGTTAAAACTAGTTAGCGCCTATTGGTGTACTAAGTAATTTAGGTTTTATTATCGAATTATGGAACTTATGATGCTCAAGCGGAGCATCAAATCCATCTATATATATATATATATGTATAATCATCGACTAATTTTCCCTCGATATTTCAAATGCACCTTTTCAATTCATGTTTACGGATTCTACTCTATGACAACGTTTTTTCGATCTGTAAATACAAGTTCGGTGAACTGAGACTGCTAGAGATGCTCTTAGAACCGATGCGTGAACTGAAAGCGATTCCCAAGGTGTTGGAGTCAGCTCGAGTAGACATAGAGTGGTTCATTCACTTGTTAGAAATCAATCTTCATAAAATGCTTTACATTTGGATTTACCGTTTGCTACGTGTGGGTGAGCCCTTTAAAACTTATTTAAGACTTATCGGCTGTCCGGTGTCAAAAGAAATTCTAGAAAAACTACATGCAACTTGCACTCATCTTAAAATACACTTGTCGTAGAGTTGTTAGAGCATCTCTAGCCGTGTCCCCCAAAGCGTCCCCAAAGGGTTTTGGGGAGCGAACAAAAAATGCGTTCCAGCCGTGTCCCCCAAAGCCCATTTTTGTCCGGCGCGGCCCGATACGGTGTCCGGCGCCCCGAGCCCGTCTCCGTCCCACAGGGGACGCACCGGGGACGCCGGTGAAAGGACACGGATGTCGCCTAGAGGGGGGGGGGGTGAATAGGCGGTTTAAAACTTTTACGAGATTGCCTTAACAAATGCGGAATAAAACTAGCGTTTACTTTGTCAAGCCTAAAGCCTATATACTATGGTTCACCTATGTGCACCAACA
>NC_061513.1:88236331-88273351 GCF_022539505.1 Lolium rigidum
CATGCACATTGCTGTCACGGATCTCTGCGTGCATGCCGAGAAAATCAGCAAAACTGGGCAGTGCAACTCATGATCAACTTCCGCAAGAGGGCCTTCTACACCATAGGGACCAACATGGACCGGGCATGATTCTTGCGGTCATCCTCGATGATATGTTGTGCATGACCACAAACTGCATCACCTCCCACATTTGGGCTAGGAGTAGGGTACCGGACAATGGCAAATTGTGCTTGAAGCACACCAAATACCCGCTCGACATCCTTCCTTGAAGCCTCCGTCGCGTAGCAAAGTGAGAATTCTTCAGACTCCGATGGATCTGAGATTGTTTTGACAAAAGTGGCCCATTTTGGATATATACCATCGGCTGGGGATAATACTTTGGTATATTCGTGGCCATTGATCTCATAGTTGCATGGGCGGAGCATGCCCTTCCACTAGTCCGTTGAACACCGGGAGAGCCGCAACACGTTGATGTCATTGTGTGATCCCGCCATGCCAAAAGAAAGAATGCCAAATCCACAGGTCATAATTTGCCATGTTCTTCAAGCACCACACCGCAATATCCATGACGGCCTTTGTATATACCTTGCCAGCAACGGAGAGTTCTTCCATGCCCAAGGCATTGCACCGATGCTTCCAAGCATTCCAGAAATCCCGCAGCATTTTGTGCCATGATCCTTGCAGAACTTGAGGGCTCACTTCATCTTCATCTTCAAGACATACTTGACACTTGATATCCTTCATCAAATTCTTCTTATTGCAACCTTGAAGCCAACATATGGTTCAAGAATTGACTATGGACAACTCCTACAAATATAACTCAATGCAAACATTAGTCCATAGGGATTGTCATTAATTACCAAAACCACACATGGGGGCCCCATGCACTTTCAGCCGGACACAACGAAAAGCGAGGCGGGCTCCCACATGTCGGCGACTATTTGCATAAACCGTTGGTTCGCGCCTCTTTTCTCGTCGCTCCTTCCTTCCCGCGCCTCCCACCCCACCGCCGCCGCTGGATTTCCCGGCCGTTTGGGCGTCTGATCTCTGCTGAGAGTCGGCACCGTTGTCGCGGCTGGGGCTCCCGCCGGTCGTGCCGCAGCCGCCGCGTCGCCGGCGCGTCCCAGAACGCACCGTCAAATCCGCCCCACCTCCGCGCACAGAAGGTGCTCGACGACTTGCCAGGTGATACGTCTCCGACGTATCGATAATTTCTTATGTTCCATGCTACATTATTGATGATATCTACATGTTTTATGCACACTTTATGTCATATTCGTGCATTTTCTGGAACTAACCTATTAACAAGATGCCGAAGAGCCGATTCGTTGTTTTCGCTGTTTTTGGTTTCAGAAATCCTAGTAACGAAATATTCTCGGAATTGGACGAAATCAACGCCCGGGGTCCTATTTTGCCACGAAGCTTCCGGAAGACCGAAGGAGAGTCGAAGTGGGGCCACGAGGTGGCCAGACACCAGGGCGGCGCGGCCCAGGCCCTGGCCGCGCCGACCTATGGTGTGGGCCCCTCGTGCCGCCTCTTTACCTGCCCTTCCGCCTACAAATAGCCTCCGTCGCGAAACCCCTAGTACCGAGAGCCACGATACGGAAAACCTTACTGAGACGCCGCCGCCAATCCCATCTCGGGGGATTCTGGAGATCTCCTCCGGCACCCTGCCGGAGAGGGGATTCATCTCCCGGAGGACTCTTCACCGCCATGGTCGCCTCCGGAGTGATGAGTGAGTAGTTCACCCCCGGACTATGGGTCCATAGCAGTAGCTAGATGGTTGTCTTCTCCTCATTGTGCTTCATTGTCGGATCTTGTGAGCTGCCTAACATGATCAAGATCATCTATCTGTAATACTATATGTTGTGTTTGTCGGGATCCGATGGATAGAGAATACTATGTTATGATAATTATCAAGTTATTACCTATGTGTTGTTTATGATCTTGCATGCTCTCCGTTATTAGTAGAGGCTATGGCCAAGTTTTTGCTCTTAACTCCAAGAGGGAGTATTTATGCTCGATAGTGGGTTCATGCCTCCATTGAATGCGGGACGATGACGAGAAAGTTCTAAGGTTGTGGATGTCGTTGTTGCCACTAGGGATAAAACATTGATGCTATGTCTAAGGATGTAGTTATTGATTACATTACGCACCATACTTAACGCAATTGTCCGTTGTTTTGCAACTTAATACCGGAAGGGGTTCGGATGATAACCTCGAAGGTGGACTTTTTAGGCATAGATGCATGCTTGGATAGCGGTCTATGTACTTTGTCGTAATGCCCAATTAAATCTCACTATATTTATCATGTCATGTATGTGCATTGTTATGCTCTCTCTATTTGTCAATTGCCCGACTGTAATTTGTTCACCCAACATGCTTTTATCTTATGGGAGAGACACCTCTAGTGAACTATGGACCCCGGTCCTATTCTTTACATCGCATACAATCTGCTGCAATACTTGTTTTACTGTTTTCTTGCAAACAATTATCTTCCACACAATACGGTTAATCCTTTGTTACAGCAAGCCGGTGAGATTGACAACCTCACTGTTTCGTTGGGGCAAAGTACTTTGGTTGTGTTGTGCAGGTTCCACGTTGGCGCCGGAATCTCTGGTGTTGCGCCGCACTACATCCCGCCGCCATCAACCTTCAACGTGCTTCTTGACTCCTACTGGTTCGATTAAACCTTGGTTTCTTACTGAGGGAAACTTGCCGCTGTGCGCATCACACCTTCCTCTTGGGGTTCCCAACGGACGTGTCAACTACACGCATCACCAGGTAGGCACGATTGCCGCTGTTTGTTGCGTCGTCTGCCTCGGCGCAATTTTAACTATTGATTTTGCTTTAGCCATGGACATCGACGATGAGATGGTTGCCCTGCTGCTGGAGGACGAGCAAGCCTTCGACGACGACCTGCGGGAGCATTTGCTGATCATCGCGTCCCTCCAGGACATGCTTGACGCCGAGGCGGAGAAGAGGAAGAGGCCGCGCCGCGGAGGATCAAGGCCGGGAAGAAGGAAGTCGAAGCCCCGGTAGAGGATGGAGGGGCATGCCATGCTGCACAACGACTACTTCGCCGACGAGGCAACACATGCCGACAATTTTCGGCGCCGGTACAATATGAGCAAGGGGCTGTTCATGAATATCCTACATGGCGTTCGAGAGTTCGACCCCTACTTCAAGCTCAAGCTCGACGCTGTAGGCGTTCTCGGGTTCTCGTCGATTCAGAAGTTCACCGCCGCCATGAGGATGCTTGCATACGGAGCACCTGCCGATACACAGGACAACTACCTTCGCATGAGTGAGTCTATTACCATTGAGTGCATGTACAAATTTTGCCGAGCTGTGGTGGGAAAGTTTGGCAAATACTATTTGAGAGGGCCAACTGAGGAAGAGACTGCAAGGATCATGGCACAAAATGCTGCCAGAGGATTTCCTGGAATGCTTGGAAGCATCGATTGCATGCACTGGGCATGGAAGAACTGCCCGTTTGCTTGGCAAGGTATATACAAAGGCCGTCATGGATATTGCAGTGTGGTGCTTGAAGCTGTGGCAAATTATGACCTGTGGATTTGGCATTCTTTCTTTGGCATGGCGGGATCACACAATGACATCAACGTGTTGCAGCATTCTCCGGTGTTCAACAGACTAGTGGAAGGGCATGCTCCACCATGCAACTATGAGATCAATGGCCACGAATATACCAAAGGCTATTATCTAGCCGATGGTATATATCCAAAATGGGCCACTTTTGTCAAAACAATCTCGAATCCATCAGGTCTGAAGAATTCTCACTTTGCTACGCGACAGGAGGCTTGCAGGAAGGATGTCGAGCGGGTATTTGGTGTGCTTCAAGCACAATTTGCCATTGTCCGGTACCCTACTCTAAGCTGGTCTCACGACCAAATGTGGGAGGTGATGCAGGTTTGTGTGGTCATGCACAACATGATCATCGAGGATGACCGCAAGAATCATGCTAGGTCACATGTTGGTCCCTATGAGTGTGAAGGCCCTCTTGCGGAGATTGATCATGAGTTGCCTGCAGATTTTGCTGATTTTCTCGGCATGCACGCAGAGATCCGTGACAGCAATGTGCATGAGCAACTTCAAGCTAATCTCGTTGAGCATTTGTGGAGGATCAAAGGAAATACCGTGGCACCTTGATGTAGCATCTACCCCTATTTATTATATTTGTTTACTTGTTTTATTGTTTGTTGTAATTTAATTGGAAAACAATCCTCGCAAACATTTTTATTCATATGCTATATTTGATAAATAGTTCTGTGTTAAAAGGAAGTATTTTAAATATTTGGGGGCGGCGTTTGGGGGACGCGGCTGGGGAGCGATATCCCCCAAAGGCGGCACGAACAAAACATGTCCCCCAAACGCTCAATCCGGCGCGGTTTGAGGGAAGCTTTGGGGGACGCGGCTGGAGATGCTCTTACACGTCAATTTTCATGCTATTTTCCGCATGCGACCAATGTATTGCTGCTCGTCAGCGTGATAACCAAGTCCCAACTCGAGAGCCGGTTCTCGTTTGGGCGAATCACGCACGCAGCTCGCCCATAGGCCATAAATAAAGTTTGCTGATCTAAGTGAAACAAGAGTCAAGGACGTTGATCCTTGTCTAAACCAGTCTGGTAAATAAAGAAATGTGCTACAACGTACCTGCAGTTACGGGATTTTTTTTTTGACAAGGCAGTTACTGGATAAAAATGGGTAATTAGCAAGACCAATCTGTCGCAGGATTGGTAGAAGGACAGTCACACTCCTAGCTCAGGGATCAAACCTCGTTAAAAACAGAATATTCTTCGGTAGGGGCGATGCCTTCATCAATATCAAGACGATTGTAATGATTTCGTCAATTTCAAGATTCATCGAAACAGTTTTTGGACTTGATCTCTCGAAAGTGGTCATAGGATAAGGTATGCGTGCATGAGTTCATATGTGTGTATATATATGTATTTATGAGCATGTCTATATATGTACCGTGTAAAAAAAAGACCAATTCAATAGGCCGATATAAGAATGACTGATCGACGGACAAGACGTAAGGCTGTCTCCAATGCCCCCCCACATATGGACATCTCTCGCCTGTCGCGGTCCGCCGCGGCCAATAGCGAGGCCCAACACTCTACCGTCGTTTACGTGAGGTGGATGCGTCCATCAATATCACTTTTAGCATATCAAACTAGCCAACCAAAGTGGCATGACCTCCATCTTAATTAAGCCATCTTCGAAATAAGCAAAAATGGTCTAAGATTTTCAAAAGAGTCATTTAGGACAAAGAACTCACCCACGTGCCTTGGACACTCTCACACACCTGGTCCGCCTACGTACCTCATTGGGTCTCGATCTGCTGCCCGTGCCTCTTAGAGAAAATTTAATAGTAGAGCCGGTGTTGCTGGCTATAAGATACTACATATTATTCGTAGTTAGCTTATAATCAACATGTACAATAGTTAGGATTAAGAATGTACTATTATATTAGTACATGGTCATCTCCCATTCTCACAAAGTGCCTAGAAGCATTCGCAGCAGTTGGCTCTTACATGAGAGTCCACTCCACCTATTTTTTCATGTCTCTCTCCTTCAGTCCTTCACATATGCAAAAGTGTCACATAGGCGAGAAATAACCCCACTATTGTACCTGCACACATTGATGATCTCTCCGAGATGTAAACCAATCCAATCTTGCCAAACCAATCCAATCGGTCTTGCCATAGCTGATATTGATTGCTCTAATATATTCAAGCTATCGTCCATATACTGCTCTCCTGATCTACTCGGTTTCTTCGATCAGCTCGATTCCTTTGTTTGTCCCATGATTCCTGCACCATCGCTACACTGAACTTAATTATGTCCGCGGATCCACTAGATCAACAACCCCCAAGCTCACTTCGATATCTCTTGTTATAGTCATAGGTGCACAGTCAATCTAACGAGGATCAAGAAATCGTAACACAAAGATAACACCAAAATTTGTTAACACAGTTCAACGACTTGCCTAGACATAACTATAGACATTCCTCTTCATTGATACCATAGCACCTGAGCTCCTTGACCATCGTTACATGCGCAGGCTATCCTTGTGCTCCTATTACTATCAAATCATCACAGGTTACATTGTGTAACACCACTCTACAATATATAGGAGACCAAGACTACAAGAGTTCAACTCCAACACTAGTATCTACCCACACCTAACATAACCTAGAGTCCTAAAGTAACCCAACTCATACATAATATTAGACACAACTCAACACAAACTAAAATAGACCAAAAATGACGCCAATGAACCGTTAACTACATCAAAGCACTTAAAGCTAGTTAGAGCATGTCTAACAGGACCCGTATTTTTTCGCCCCGTAAAACGCGAGTAGAGGGTCCTGTATCCGGTTTTCACGGGCCGAAAACTCGGACGAGCTAGCGGAACCCGTATCCCCACCCCGTAAAACAGAAATTTCCGGCCCCTCAAAACAGGGTTTTAGACAACAATTTGCACAACAATTTCACTTCAAACATAGCACATCCAAAATATGTGATGCATAATTCATAGTTTTAACATCACAACTTGATCATAGGCAATGTTCAAGCCACGGAAGTTCCCAAATGTGATCAACCATCAACGAGTCCATCGCCACCGGCGCCACCACTCGCCGGAGACTCACCTTGAGCACGAGCTTGACGCGCAGCCTTCTTCCTCGCAATGATGTCCGCCTTGGTCTCCTTCCACCACGCCAGCTGATCCTCGTCCATGTCGTTGGTGCGCATCATCATGATATCCCTCTCCTCGGCCAAGAGCTCCTTCATGGCCTTGGCTTCTTTGAGTGCGATCATCTTCATGTCAAGCTCGGCCTTCAACTTGGCATCTTCCCGTCTTGCTTGCACCTTGGCAAGCTTCACCTCCTTCTTCTTGTCGGTGATGAGGAGCTTGGTCTCCAACGTCTTCATCGTCAATGCCTCCTTGGACTTCATGAGTTGATCCAACTTCTCCCGGAAGCTAGCTGCTTCGAGTTCTACCTTGACCCTCTCCTTGGCCTTCTTGTTGCCCTCGGGCTTGCCGGTGTTTCTCCCACTCATGTCCTCCGCTTCATCATCCATGGTGAGCAGTGCCTCCTTCTTGCACTTTGGCTCGTTGTCCCGCAACTTCCACTTAGGAAGATGTTGAAGGATGGAAAAGCAATGATGAAATTGAAATTCCTTGTTCTTCGAGCCGGCCATGTCCTTGTACCGTGCTTGAGCATACTTGGGCTGCACAACAATAGTATGAGATGTTTCCACATCATGTTTCCACATCACAACACATAATATGGATAGCATGTGATGTTTCCACATCATCAACACAAGGAAAACTTACATAGTCCTCCGGCACGCATCCACCAGGGGGGTTGTCGGCCACTTGATCCATGGCAGCACTCCAACGAGAACAAGCCGGTTTGATGATGTTCCATCGGCCTTCAAGGGAGCGGTAGGATCTGTCCGCCATGCTCTTCGTGCGAGGCTTCAACTGGTGGTACAGATCCTCAATGCGCTGCCAATAGCGCTTGCCGCCTTGGTCCACTCCGGTGCACGCATCCATCCCCACCTTGCTCCAAGCACAGACCAAGATGACATCTTCGATCTCGCTGTAGTTCGCCGTGCGTGGCTTCGGCGTCGACGAAGAACCGGCGGCAGCCGGATCAACCTCAACCACCTCCTCCTCGTCACCCTCATCCTCCTCGTCATCAATCTCTTCGACGTTGCACTCCCCATCGAATGCATCGATACCGGTGTCCAAATTCACCGCGGAACCGTTGAGCATGTCCATGTAGGATGTTGGACTCAAGATCGAACACCTTGTCTACGTCCATGGTGGGTGGCAGCGGTGCGGGCGGCGCATCGGACGGAACGGAGGGAGGAGAGGGCGTGGCCTTGGAGGGCGGTGGAGGCGCGAGGCCGATGCGGTTGATTGCCTTTGTCCGCACCTTGGCCGGCGCGGCGCCCCTCGGCCCGGCAGCCTTGGTCTTCATCCTGCCCGCCTTCTTGGCAGCCGGTGGGGCTTCGCCCGGCGAAGCTTCGGCCGGCGAAGCTGCCGCCGTCGCAAGAGCTTCGAAGAATAGCTTCAGAAACCTCTTCCTCTTCGACGGGATGGTGGCGGAGATCATGGCCGACACGACGCTGGCGTTCGGCGCACCTCCGACGGGGACATCGACCACCGCGGCCGGAGGAGATGCATCACCGGCGGTAGGCGGCTCTTGCGGACGATCCATGGCAGCGGGATCCGGCCGGGAAGGGAGCGGCGGAGGAGATCGGGCGGCGGCGGCGGTTGGCTTCAGCGAAACCCTTCGCGCGCAGTGGAGTGGGCGATACCGGTTTGGCCCTCTATCCCCGCTCCCACCCCGCACAAGTAGGGGGCGACGACCCGCCCCGTAATCGAAAACAGGAAAAAACGATGCGGGGGCCGTGTTTACGGGGCGTGCTAGATGGTCGGGTAGAGCCGAAACCCGTATATCGGCGGTTATTATACGGGTTTGCCCTTTTACAGGGTCTGTTAGACATGCTCTTAGTACGTTTCTTCTTATCCCCTTCCAGGCGATAAGGAGGCGACCACAGGTTCCTCGTTCAGCCGCCGGCCAAGCCGGTGGTTCCCTCCCTCTCAGCTTGCCGCTCCGGCAGCGGGAGAGTGGGAGGACCCTGGTTCTGCGTTTTAGGCGTGTAGATAGTAGGAGTAGTTTCTCCGAGGGCACCGTCGAGTGGGGGATGGTGGTGCCTTTCTGGAGTTTTGGTGTCGGAGCTCGATCCCCTTCCCGGCGACGTGTTCGGTGGAGTCGGCGAGCTGCGGGCGGTGTATTTGCTCGGATCTGTCGATCCGGTGTGTTTTGGTGCTCGAGGCGTGGTCGATGCAGCAAAGACGGCGGCCTGCGTGTGGAGCTTTTGTCCCCTGTCCCTCTCTTCGTCGAGGCAAGGAGGGCTCCGTTCTTGCGGCGGAGGATCTGGGGGTGGTGCGGCGTGCTACACTTGTACATGAGCTGGTGCTGTCGGCAGTCTATGCCAGCGTTGTCGAGTTTGGTGGTCGACAGGAGGTGGAGGAATAGGCTTGTGGGGGCGCTGGCTGTGCCTGTTCATCGCTTCAGACGCCGTCACTGTGTGGCGGATGGATCCCGCGGCTTTCTTCATGCGAGTAGGTGCTCTCTGGTTTGGGTAAGATGGTGGTTCGGCCTTCTCTTCTCCGGCGATGATGGTGCTGTCGCTGTCTGCCTTAGTTTCGTTGCCTGCGTGTGTTCGTGTGCCTTTGTATGGGTTTCTATAATCCGTATCTGATGAATATATGCAGTTTCAAAAAAAAAACTACATCAAAGCATCATCGTCTCTGCCTGACTGCCTCCATCAGGCACGCTTCCTTTGAGCGAAACTTGGGTTAGCAAGGGAAATGCGGACGCGCCTACTCTCTCCCCGGTAAGTACAGTCTGTTAGACTGTTATAGCATCTCCACCGACGTTCCCTCAATAGTCGTCAGCAGGAGCGCCACTACTGTCGTATAGCGTGCATCGGCACTGCATCTTCTATTGCCCCAAACCGACAACCCTGACAGGAGTTTTTTTTAACAAACTAAGCATTTATATTTGTAGTTTCATTTTGTGAGAAATGAATAATGTTTTAGGGAAAATCCGATTCACTCCTTGACCCGGATGATATGTAAAACATGCTTCATCTCTAACCTACTACCTACTGACCACCCGGCTCTGTGGAGCTCTCTCCCCTGCTCCTCCATCGTCAATCCCCCGTTGCTCTCTCCGCTACGAATGTCAAGTAGGCGGCTCTATCTGCGGCCACCACCTCCTAACGTAGCTGCCGCCGCCCCAGCTCCTCCCGCCGCCGACGGTGATCCAACTCCTGCCTCTGTAGGCGAAGCTGCATCTCCGCCAAACGCCGCCGCTCGTAGACTTCATCTTGACGCGCCTGCTCCTCCCGCATCGCCCGCCGCAGCGCAAGCTGCTCCCACTCCTTCTGCTGGCGCGCCTCCAACCGGCGCTCCCGATGCATCCGCATCTCCTCCCGGCGCCGCCGCGCCTCCTCCAGCTCCTGCCGCTCGTCCGCGACAAAAGCATCTACGGTCGCCACTAGCGCCGCCTCCTCCCACGCCTCGTACTCTATGAGCTACGGGTCCTCCTCCACGACTTCTACGGCCGCATCTAGCGCCGCCTCCTCCCATGAATCGACCATTGTGGTATTTTCTAGGGTTTAGATTCTTGCACCAATGAGGCGAGGGAGGAGGGATAATATAGACCGGCGGCGAGGCGGGAAACAACCTGCGCGGCGTCGTGGCGGGAGAATTTTCCGCGCGACGTCGTGGCGGGAGAGTTTCCACCACGGCGTCGTGGCAGTAAAATATCCCGCTTGGCGCCCACTGACAAGCGGCTCCCGCGCCCAAAATTATCCGCCTCGCGAGGCGCCGACGTGTCTGATTCGCGCCCTTGGCCAAGGGGCCGGCACGGGGTTGCCGACGCTTCTATTGGGCTCGAAAAATCACCAGCGCTATTTGGGACGCGCCGGTGTGAACCATTTTCGCTCCCGGCCCCCAAATCGCTATCGGGGCCGCCGGTGGAGATGCTCTTACCGCTTTGCCGCTGTGCGGGCTGCCACGGGCTGTCACATTTCAGGCTACATGCGCCACAAGCCCACACGGAGGCGGCCGAGTCGAAGAACTGTCGTCGGGCGTCCGGCGTCCGGCGACGACGATTAGGTATGGCATGTGGATGACTGGATCCAGAAAGCTTGTATGAGATAGCTGGGTGCCTTGTAGAAACGAGCAGGCCCCCGATGATCCTGAGATCCCCATCGTCATCATGGGAGAGACCGGAGATCTGGAGGGACGTGGTCCACGATGTAGTTGCTATACCGCCTGAACTATGAAAAACCTGATGCTATGCACGGGAGGAAATGCAACACATGCCGTACCTAATCGTCGTCGCTGGAGGCCGGACGCCCGACTCGGCCGCCCGGTGCAACCACATATGCTCAAGCTTGTTCATCTACACAGCTTTATTGATAGTAGCAGCACATACCTTAATCTAATTATATTAGCGGTAAAAGTAAAACCACGGAATTCTTAAGCAGCAATGCTTGAGCTGACCACTTGTTCTAGGGCTGATTTGGGAGTTAATGCGTGAGTTTCAGTTAATAGTTCCTAGTAGCAATAGAATCACCGTGTTCTCACATGGAAGAAGATGCTTCATGTTTGAAAATTACTCCCAACTAAACACCAAAGTTCATACAGAAATACCAATCAATCTCATCCCCCACCCAAGTAGTAAACAGGAAAGATTAGTAACTGGAAATAAAATGACGGTTTATAGACAAGAAAATGAAGATACAGTTGAGTAAATTACGCAACTTTTTATCTAACCAGATGTACAAATAACTTGGTAAGCATTTTCCTTTCACCGTCCAGATAAGGGGTTTAATTCTGACGGCCCGCCGGTATAACCAGACATGAAGGAGCTCTCCTCCTCAGAAATCGTCAATTGGAACTGCTTTCGAATTTCGGCATCCATAGAGTCTACACGCCGAGATGAAGCAGAAACAGACTGCTTTTCGCTTGAAACTGCCGGCAACCACACTTTCAGCCTTGAAACGACCTCCGTCATGGTTGGCCTGTCAATGGCTGCGTTTTCGACGCAGTTCATTCCAAGGTCCACTACACTCTGCATGGAACTAGCGTCGTACAGACCCAATAGTCTCTTATCTATGATATCATGAATACTGCCTTTGGAAATCTTTTGGCGTACCCAATTTGGTAGGTGGAAGGTATGAGGGGGCTCTATCACTACCGGGGGCTGGCCAGTGATGACCTCCAAGAGCGCGATGCCGAAGCTATATACATCTGTCTTGACTGTGAGTTGGAAAGTTGCATGGTACTCAGGGTCGAGGTAGCCAAGAGTGCCAGCAGCAACAGTAGATATGTGCGTGTGAGCATCATTAAAAGCCCTTGAAAGCCCAAAATCAGATATTATCCCCACTAGATTCTTGTCCAGAAGGATGTTGGGGGTCTTCACATCTCTATGAACTATTGATGGGGTGCATGATTCATGTAGATACTCCAGTCCTGTAGTTTATTGAAACTTATACTTTGTCAGAGCACACACTTGCATATATGTGAACTCAAGGTAAATATGTAATTTAAATGTGGACCTTGTGCAGAATCAAGTGCAATATGAAGTCGTTGTTCCCAGTTCAAGCTATAGTCGTCTCCTGCATCAAGACATACCAGATTAATGTAAGTGCCTTCATATATATGCATGGTATTTGTGAGTTGTGATCATCATGTCATGATTATGACTTGGGAATGTAACTGTGGTCTCCTCTATTTGTTAGACACATATCTATTACCATGTCATGATTATGACTTAAAAATGTGCATCCCCAAGAATGCACCTATTGTGGCCTAGACTTAGTTCTTACTCTTTTATCTATACAGAGTAAACTAGGTCCACTATCTCAAATGCATTTACTAGCAGCAACAGCAAAAAAAAATCCATGCAGGCAACCAATCATACCTTTAACAAGGAATCCAGTTTTTAAAAGAATATACAGTTTGCAGTAGGAGTCAAAAGCCAGACTAGTTTAGTTTCACTTTTATACTTATGAGTTATGATTCAGTCCTGCAGATTTTTATATTGCGCTATGAAGTATTATATATTGATAAAAGTGTAGGTGATTTCCAAGGGTTAATAAGAGCTATTGGCGTCTAGGTCTCCTTTTAATTGTTGGTTTTGCAGGAATTAAAACCCTTATTTGGTCATCTTCCATTTTAGATTGTACTTTTTGTTGATTTGATTGAGGATTACACTTCAATTAGCTAAAGTACAAAAGGTCTCTACGAAAATTGAAATACAACTTAGCAAGCATAACAAAGAGAAAATTGGATTGGTTAATTGTACTAAGTCAAACATGCTTTATAAAAACTTTGAGAAAAGGCTAAAAATTAAGAGATAAACCTCCTCTGATAAGCTGTTGAAGATTTCCTCTGGACATGAAGTCATAAACGAGTGCGAGGCATTTCTTGTTTTGGCAATATCCTTTCAAAGCCACAAGATTCTTGTGATGAACTTTGGACAACGTTTGTACCTGGGGCAACACATGTAATTACCGAACATTACCAGAGCTGAAACCAATTGTATTTATTGAATATGGACTTGTTTAAAGGGTTTATATGACTTTCATGCTTATGGTTTACTTTGTATTGAAGACTGAAATGATTCGGCCTAGTTGGTTTCGTGTTATACCTCTGGGAGGAAGTCTTTTGACTCTGCTATTGATGTCTCCATAAGCACCTTAACAGCTACTTCGTCACCATTTTCTAGTGTGCCATAATAAACAATACCGAAACCACCTTTTCCAACAATTGTTTTGAATTCATCTGTTATGAGCTTCAGCTCTGCATAGGTGAACCTTCTGATGTCAATATGTAGGGGGGTTTCTTCTTCATACATAGCATAGTCCTCACTGTCTCCTGATTTCCCTGCAGAATCAAGAAGTTATATTTTACTTAAAACTTTAGGTATTAAGCTTCCATACACACACTTTCATTGATGACAGAATTTTGGAGCTTGGGATTTTGTGTTACCTTTCCAGCATAACGTCCAGAGAATGCACATCACTGCTAGGAGGGATATCAGTACTACAGGAACTATCACTGCGATGAGCAAGATTTGTATGCTCTTCTTCTTATTATTATTATTTGAGCAGTACGTATCTTTGAATTTTGAGCATATGGGATTGCCTTCTAATCTAGTAACACAATTACACAACATAGCTATAGATTAGCTCAAATATCTTAGCTGCAGCCGCTTCTATAAAACTATGATTATAAGTTTATAGCATACCTCCATTTTGTAACACAGCTAACCTGCTAAGAGCTAAGAGATCTTCTACAAATCTCTACCTCTAAAGTAAGAAACTGCATGATTACGTGTGTACTCCCTCCGTTCCTATTTAATTGACGTGGGGGGAGAAGGCTAATGAACATTTTCACGTCAATTAAATCCGGACAGAGGTAGTAGTTACTAATAGGCCGGTCCCATCCTCTCATGTTTAAAAAAACTCAAGCTACCGATTGGAACATTCGAGTTGGGATGATTCACGAGAAGAGCAGGAGCTTCTGCAAGATGGGGAATCGAGTCAGGCGACGTGATTGCCTTCAGGAACAACAGCGACTTCAACTGGTTCTGGGTCATAACAAAATTCGCGGCGAGCAGCCGGGATGAGTGAACCGGCGGTGCGGCGAGACATTGCGCGCGTGCAGACCTGGGATGCAATAGCAAGGTTGTACACGTATGCATGTATGTTTGCAATCAACAAGCTAGCAGCTGGATGGATTCACGGTCTAATTTGGGAATAGATTAGGCGTACTGGTTTGGACTGAGGATATGACTATTCTACTCTTAGAAAACAAAAATGTACAAAATCCGAATATCTTTAATTCATTTCTGCATTGTTGTTTTTTATTTAACATGTCCTGATTGTGCTCTTTTTAGTGTGTAATATCAAGGTAGTGTATATGTTACGTCTAAATATTACTTTAAGATTTTTTAATTTTGAGGATCACAAGTTAAGAAAAGACGACAAATCAAAAGAAATCAAAACACATAGGCCTCGACGCCATTTTGTCAACATTTCCTACACACCTATTGTTGGAGGGTTAAAATCTAAGATATAGAAACTCCGTGACACCTCATGTGAATTGAGTTAGGCAAGTCAACCAACTTTGAGCCAAAGTTTGAGTAGTGTCAAGGTTTTTTAACAGAAAGCCGATTTTTTAAACTTTTGATATTTTTTAATAAGCGACCTTTGTTCTGTGACACCAAATGTAGATCGATGTTGCAAACCTTTGTTCTGTGATCGTTGAGTAGTTACTATATGTTGGTACATATATCTGAGAGCATGTTTGGATCCATCAATGCAACTGCAAAAGTGTGGTATGATATATACTTGATTGGCACTCAAATTGACCGCCAAAGGTTAGGGCATCTCCAGCGGCGCGACGCATTTTAGCGTCCGGAAATATCCGCACGCGTCCGTTTGCGTCGGCCGAAATGGTTAAAATCGACCGTGCGTCCGTTTGCGTCGGGGGTGGCTCCAGCGGCATGACGCATTTTTTTGGCCGAATCATTTTTTTAACATGAAAAAATAATTTGCATAGTTGAAAACATGAAAATAAACCCTAAACGGGTGCGCCTACTGCTGCTTGTCGTCGCTGTCGAGCACGATAAGCTCCGGTACCATCCACGACCACTTGGAAACCGGGGGAGCGTCCGCCGGGCGCGCCGGCGGTGCTGGAGGTGGAGGCGCCCAGGGCTGGCTGTTGCGCCCAGGGCTGTGGCTGCGGTGGAGGCGCCCAGGGCTGTGGCTGTGGCGGCGGTGGAGGCGCCCAGGGATGCGGCTGTGGCGGCGGTGGAGGCGCCCAGGGATGCGGCTGTGGAGGAGGAGCCCAGGGGTTGTACGGCGGCGGTTGTGGCGCGGCCGAGTCCTGGAGCACCAGTCGAAGGGCTTCATCCTCCGACAGGCCCGGTGGCGTAGCGGTGCAGCGGCGGCTGCACAAGTGGGCCGTTCTCGGAGACGAGGACGCCGAGCTTCGCCATCTCGCCGTCCGTCATGTTCTCGGAGAACTCAAATTTGCGGCCCTCCGCCATGGCCTGCTGCCATTCGTGGAAGACGACCGCGACGTAGTCTTCGATGTCGTCCTTGACCTCCTCGTTATGGTACGCCATCGCCTCGATGTAGTCATCGCCGTCGTCGTCGTAGTCGTCGTCGTTGTTGTACTGCGCACGCGTCGATGTCTGGTCACGACGCGTCGGCGCCTGCTGTCTTCGTGGACGAGTCGGTGGTGGACGGTCGAAGGGAAAATCCCTGTCGCCCATGAAGCCCGCCCTCCTCCTCGGATCCCTCTCGGTCGAGAGATAGGTACGCCAACTTTCAGAGTCGATGGCGTACGCCGGATCGGCGCGGAGGTCCAGCGGCAGGTACCGCCTCCTTCGCCGGATCTCCACGGTCCGATCTGGCTTGCGCAGGGATGGGAGGGACAGGCACCCGGCGGCAGCTGAGCCGCCAGCCGCCAGGCAATTGCACGCCCGAACAGGCCTCACACGGCACCCATTTCCCGTGCATCAGCCTCCCCAGCATGACGGGCAGCGGCACCCTCTGCGTCCGCTCCCCCTTCTTGGTGCTGCTGCCGGATGCCTCAAAGTCGTTCTTCTTCCCCATGGCGCTGCGGCGGTGGTGGTGCGAGTGGAGGTGTGGGCGAAGGAGGAACGGGGCCGGTGGCCTTTTAAGACCGGTCGCGCGCGGGGTACGATGCCATTGAAGGCAGCGCAGAAGCCTAGCCGCCGCCCGCCAGTGCGCGCGCAGAACAGGTAGCCGCGCCATTGATGGCGAATGCTGCGGCGCAGACGCGGAAGCGCTGACCGCGAAGCGATGGATGCCGAAGCGATGCCCTCGATGTAGGCTCGCTACCAGACGGACCTGATGGAGACGCGAGCGGATACTTTGCGCGTCCGCAGAGACGCAAACCTACCGCAAATATGCGTCGGGTTTGCGTCTCTGCAGACGGTCCGGTCACTAGTGGAAAACAGGCCTTTTGATCCGGGTGGTTAGGGCCTTTTGTCGCGGGCGGCCAGCCGCGACAAGCAAGGCGCGATAAAAGGGAGGCCTTTTATCCCGGGTCACTTACGACCCGCGACATAAGGTCCACCACGTGGCAGCCGCCCGGCGCGCAGGGCACGAGCCCTTTTGTCGCGGGCGGTATTACCACCCGCGACAAAAGGCCCTCTACGTGGCGCGCGCACAACGCTTCGCTTTAGGGTTTGAGGGGTGCAGCACCCCTCCCCCCCGCCACCGACCGCCTGTTATATCATTTTCTTCGTTCGAAAATAAAAGTTGCATATATTTGTACGCTACTAGAAATTGTACACGTTCATTCAATATATATATATATATAGATCGATCAAACAAATGTTGGATGCAAAAGTCGATTCCTCTTTACATGTAGCCCTTACATATATATATACATTTAGCTCACGATCGACAAGCGGTACTAACGACCGTCTATTTGGAGGTAGAGCATCTATTTGGACTAAACAAGCCTTTGTTGTTTAGTACATCTTTAATCAAAAGTCCCGCCAGTTCCTCCGCGATTCCTAGTGCGTGTTCCTTTGGTTGGAGTCTGTCCCGCATGAACTCGACCTATATACGAAAATGAGATGAGTATGACTATATCGGTCTTGATAACGAAATATTGATGATAATAAATAAAGTTGTGAACTTACGTTGAATTTATTATTGTTCTGCTTCTCGATGGTTAACATGCGAATGGACTCGCAAACGTAGTATCCACATAGATTCGTCCCTTGTGGCTGCTGGGGGCACGGTACAGGAGTAAATGTTAGCTTCTCCGCCCGGGTTTCGTTCTTACGATGTCTCTTGAAAGCGGTCCAAGCCCTGCCGTGCAAAAGAATGATTGAATGAGTGGATAATTAATTGATATCTCACGAATGATAAAGCGCGGCGATGAAGGAAATTACACTTGGAGCAACTTCGCAAGTCCCGGAACCCGTCCACGCCTCTACTCGGTGGGTCTTTTACCTCAACTAGTCCCTTATCAGAGTTGAATGTCTAGTAGAATCCAGTGGAAGCTGCACATGTTATGCATATACGTCAGGAATTACACTTAACATCGAGTAAGAAAAATTGAATGTGCATAAAGATCATTAAGACTCTCACTCGTAGTTGTAAGGAAACAATATTGAATCACAGAAATATTGCTCCCCCAAAAACCTTAGTAGGTTTCCCCCGTTTCTTGGGCATTAAACTTTACCGTTTGAGCATGTACTTTATCCGGGTCAATAAACCCAATATTGATAATATTATTACTTTTGCATTCACTGATCTTCGACTCGCATAAGAGAACACATAAGATATAATGAGTATATATATGCAATGAAAACGAACATGAACTGAATGAAAATGAACTTATATGTAGTTAACAACTTACAAGCAATAGCAACTCATGAGAGATTTGTCGAGGGCATCTAGATTGAATAACTGCCAGAGTTCATTCATCTCAATATGGATCTCCTCCTTTCGGTAGTAATATTCCCATGGTATACTCGCCACGATGAACCTTATGTTCTCCTTGCATGCATCAAGGTACCACTGATGCAAATTCCGCATATGTGTTGGCAGTTTAAGCAGCTGCTCCGTGCTGACCAAGTCGGCCCCGTAGACAAATTTAGGAGCTATATCAGCAGTGGGTACTGCAGCATCCGCTGCATACATCAATTCCTCCACGGTAACGTCACAGTGCAGCCGCTAGCTTTGCAGCTTCTTCCATATTGAAACCACCATGTTCCTGGTACAGCTTGGAAACATTAAGCACTTTGAGTGGTGGGATCGATTGTTTGGGCTGAGCACCGAGGAGGGGAACTTCCTTTCTCTTTTTGCCTTTTGTCGTTTGCTTGGCCTTGAGGGGTGCACTTGTTGAAGTTGACTTATTCTCAGTTGCACTTCTAGCTGATGATTTGCTCGTGCCAGCAATGTCCTTCTCCTTAGCCTTTTCAGCATTCTTTGTGTCAATTACCTTCGCAAGAGTGCGTGTATAGTCATCCTTCTTCTCGTGTAAGTCATACTGCGATGGTGTGTTCAGAAAACTAGTAGCATATGCTATTTGCTTCTCCGTGTATGGCTCGGCGCTGGAGGTTTTGGCTTATGAAAAAAATCATAATTGATTTTCTTAACAATGGCATCATTTTCCTCCGGGTACGATCGTAAGGACGGGGGGAGGAACCTTTGGTACTTTTGGGAGGGGCGACCTCTTGGGGACAGGACTCTTGAAACGCTTCCGGCTGGGTGCATTCCGAGTCTTTTTGGGCGGAGGCGGCGGCGCTGGAGATGGAGATGGACTACCGATGTCGTGGTCGACGTCGTACCCACGGGGTGATGGTGGCGACATGTGATCGGTAGGAGGAGGTGATGGTGGCCTGCGATCACCCGGAGGAGGTGATGGTGACCTGCTCGGGACGACCGGTACTAGGTGCTACCCAGCCCGGCAGCTTGATATTCTTCTTTTCCCGGAGAATGATTTCTCCCAAGCACCTCTCCGAGTGTAAGCCCCCCATCACCTCCAGGGATATCGAGCTCCAATGTCCCCCACGACGGGACAAGCTGAATCCACCCCGACACGAGCATATCCAGCTGGAATCGGATTGCCATGCCATGTTGCCGGCTCACCTTCAGGTCCAAATGCCGGTAAGACATAGCCGACCGCCACCTTAACGAAACCTTCCCGAACACCTCATGGAGATCACAAGGTGTTTGCTCCTTGATTCCATCGAAGGGGTCGCCAGGACCGGCATCTATCATCATCCGTGTAGGAGGGGCCTCCGAGTCGGCCACGCTCGCTCGTCTCGTCGCTGAGATATTTCAGCGGTATTATCCGGCGGGCGCTGTCCTTTTAGTTCATTTATCTCCCGCTGCTCGCCGCTCGAAGCTCCCGCCGCTCGCTGGTCAAGTCGGCGTTGGAACTCGGCCATCCGGTCATTCTCGCACCTCCAGCTGGCGTTGTTTAGCTCTCGCTCGGCTTCTATAAGTCTCCGCGTCGGCCGGAAACCCAAGCGACCACGGAACACTAGGGCCGAAGCCTCTTGTTCGTCCTCCCTTCTCAGGATTACCGAGGACAAGCGTCAACAAGTCTTTCTCTCTATCGGGAGCAAACTTTAGTTTTCCCGCCTTTATATCTGTCGTCACTTCAATCCATTTTTGCCTGGGTACCCTAACCCCGGTGTCACTTTCAACAATGTTCCCTGTCTTCATGTCATACTCACGGCCCATGCGCGAGGAACCAATTTCGAGCCCTTGTGTCCCATCCTTCTCGCGTGGGTTCTGGAGTGATCCCGTTCAGCTCCATCTCGGCCTCTTGTGCATCCCACTTAGGCATGGCTCTTCCGTAGCCCCCTCGCCCCGTATGATGGTGATACTTCTTCTCGCTTGCATTCTTCTTGTTTTTCGCCGACGAGTTCACAGCCTCCTCCGATTCTTTGTACCTCACAAATTCTTCCCGGTTATGCTCTCGCTTCGCTAGGTAGTTCTCGAATAATGGAGGCTTCTTGTCTTTCTTATAATTTTTCCATAACCGGTTCTTATACGCCCGGAAAAGTTCCCCCATCTTCTTAAGAGCCCATTTCTTCACTAGCTCTCGCTGCTTAGCATTCTCAGACTCCGATCCCAAATCCGGCAAAGTGAAATGTGCCATCAGGTCTCCGAAAAGTGTGTCTTTGTACCTATCGGCAACCTGATTTTCGGACACATTCTTCGTCTTGTTCCATTCTCCGACGGTGGATCGGGACACGATCTCTAACCACAACTCCGCACTGATTTTTGAACTTCACTCCGACATTCTCGGGTACCACCGGTTGGCCTTCCGGTGATATAGCTTCAATTGTGAAGTGGTCTTTCTTGGTCAACTTCTTTGCCGGGCCTCGTTTCTCTATCTTATCTTCGGAGGCCTAAGAGAATACATATAGAATTGCATTAATGCCTCTATACTAATGCCTCAATACATATGTACATATAGAATTCCATTAATACCTCGTCATGATCGGAGCCGTCAGCTTCTCCGTCACCGGAGCCGTCGTCGGCTTCTCCGTGACCGGAGCCGTCGGCTTCTCCATGACCGGAGCCGCGGGCTTCTCCATCACCGGAGTCGGCTCGGTCGGCTTACGTACCATCGCGGATTATGTCCGCGAATATGTCTTCCTCGTTCCAAGTCCCGTTCGAATTGATCCATTGTTTCGCAAAAGAATTAAATCGATAAGTACATGTTCAAACACAAACCAAACCCTAACCCTAATCAAACACAAACCAAACCCTAACCCTAATCAAACACAAACCAAACCCTAACCTTAATCGCTGACACGTGTTTGCGAGAGGGAGAGGGTGTCGGCGACGCGTGTTTGCGAGAGGCTCGGGTGTTCGCGAGAGGTAGAGGAGAGGGAGAGAGAGGGAGTTGCAGCGTCGAGTGATCGCGAGAGGGAGAGGGAGCACGGGACGAGGGCGATTACGCGAGAGGGAGAGGAGAGGGCCGGTGTCGGCGTCGGGGGTGTTCGCGAGAGGTAGAGGAGAGGGAGAGAGAGGGGAGTTGCGGCGTCGAGTGATCGCGAGAGGGAGAGGGAGCACGGGACGAGCGCGAGAGGGAGGGAGAGGAGAGGGTGTCGGCGTCGGGGGTGTTCGCGAGAGGGAGTCGTCCACTATGGCTAAATACATATAACTAAATACACTAAATAACTAACTAAATACACTAAATAACTAACTAAAGAGGGTTGCTCCGGTGCTCCCCCTAAACTAAGTTGAGGGGGCATATTTGTTTTTCTTTGTGTTGGGTCCATCGAAACCCATATCGAGCCCATGTATAT
The DNA here is from genome assembly GCF_022539505.1 of Lolium rigidum. Lineage (NCBI taxonomy): Eukaryota > Viridiplantae > Streptophyta > Magnoliopsida > Poales > Poaceae > Lolium > Lolium rigidum. The sequence goes on from NC_061513.1 coordinate 88,257,784, forward strand.
ATACCCACCTATATTGATACGGCACGTCGCGTAAGGAAAAAACTAAAACAACTAAAACCTAAAAACTATTAAACTAACTACTAATTATTACATAAAAACTAAAAGAACTAAAACAAGTAAAACCTAAAAACTATTAAACTAACTATTAAACTAACTACTAATTATTACATAAAAACTAAAACTAAAACAATTACAAAAATTTATAAACTAAAACAAAATTATAGTAATTAAAAAAAGAAAAAAAAGTGCCCCGAGAGGCGGCGGCCAGGGCGCTACCTCTCTGTAGGGGCGACCGACGGCGAGGCGAGGTGGCGGCGGCGGCCCGAGGGCGATGCGAGGCGGCGGCGGCGGCGGCCGAGGGCGAGGCGAGGCGCGGCGGCCGAGGGCGAGGCGAGGCGCGGCGGCGGCCAAGGGCGCGGCGGTGGCAGAGGAGGACGTCGAGGGCGCGGCGGCAGAGGAGGACGTCGAGGAGGACGTCGAGGGCGCGGCGGCGCGTCGGCGTTGGCGGCGGCGGCCGAGGGCGAGGCGCGGCGCGGCGGCGGCCAAGGGCGCGGCGGTGGCAGAGGAGGACGTCGAGGGCGCGGCGGCAGAGGAGGACGTCGAGGAGGACGTCGAGGGCGCGGCGGCGCGTCGGCGTTGGCGGCGGCGGCGGCGCTCCAAATTTCGGCAGCCTGGCGGCAAGGGTGTAGCTAGGGTTGGCCTCCAGTTGCGGGTTGTGGCTTCGCCCGCGACGCGCGGAGGTTTTTATACCTCCACCCCTTTTGTCGCGGGTGGTGGCTCAACCCGCGACAAAAGGCCCCCCTTTAATCGCGGGTTGAGCTACCACCCGCGACAAAAGGGGGGGTCTTTTGTCGCGGGTTGAGCCACCGCCCGCGACTAAAGGCCCTTTGGCCGATCCGTGGCACTCCGCATCCAACGGCTCCGGCCGTTTGAATCCAACGGCCCGGAGCAGTTGGACACGGATCAGCTCGTTATTTTTTCTTTTTTCTTTTTTCCTTTTTTGTTTTTTCTTATTTCAATAACTTTTAAATGGTAAATCAAATAGAAAAGTGTTATATATGAAAATTTGTCGAAAAATACAATGAACATGAATATGACATCCATATAACTAGTTGCATCTTCCACGCGTCGCCGCCTCTTCCACGTGTCGCCGCCTCTTCCACGCGCCTCGCTCCGTCGCTGCCGGCGTGCGACGTGTGTAGCCGTGGCTTACACGTGCCTCGCCACGTGTCGCCGCTGCTTCCACGTGCCTCGCCCCGTCGTCGCTGCCCGCGTGCGACGTGTGTACCCGTAGCTTACACGTGCCTCGCCACATGCCGCCGCCGGCGTGCGACGTGTAGCCACCGCTGACACGTGCCTCACCCCGCCGACGCCGGCGTGCGACGTGTAGCCACCGCCGACACGTGCCATGCCCCGCGGGCACTATATAGAGCGACGAGTGCGGGCGCAACCACACGTCGCCACCGCCTCCGCTCATTCATCTCCGGGATGCCTCCATGTCGTCGAGGGGCGTCCGGTTTCCGTGGCGTTCGAGTGCATCCGAGCGGTAGGTTCACCGCCGAGATACGCGCCGGTGGCTTCCGCCTCACCCTCGGCACGTACAACACGCCGGAAGAGGCGGCGCGCGCTTACGACGCGGCGGCGTGGCGCTTTCGGCGGCCAGGGCACGACATGAACTTCCCGGATGTTGAATCGCTAGAGGAGGCGGAGTTCCTCGCGCCACCGCCGTGCCTCGTCACCGACGAGGACCGTCGCCGGCATCGCCGGGTGCAGCGCAGGATCGCCATCGCCGAGCGCGACGAGCGGTTGATGCGCCGGTGGAGGGCGCGGTCCCCCGACGCGTTCTTTGCTAACCTTAGGGCACAACGCAGGTCCAACAGGCGGCACCGTCGGGCCGTCGCCGCCTTCGAGCTCGAGAACTCGAATACAACTTGGACCGAAAACGACCCTCGGTGGGATGACCTTTGGACGGAGACAACCTCCGACGACGAGTAGAGACTAGACTAGTAATTTATCTATTTTATTGTAATTTCAATAAAGTCGTTGTCGGTTCTATTAGTTTAAATTTAGTTTATAAAGTCGTTGTCGGTTGTTTTTGTTCAATAAAGTGGTTGACACGAAATTTATTACGATTGAACTGAAATTAAAGTACAGAGCTCAACTGAAAAATAAGATACATGGCCAGATTCGAATGTTGGAGCCATTCAATCATAGTCGTGCCTAGTCCTATACACGTCGCCACTGTAGTCATCAAAGTCGCCGACATCATCGTCGCTAGCATCGGGGTCGCGGTTGTCGAACCTCGGCGGATGACCACGCGTGGGCTGGGATTGAGGGTAGCGCAGGCGGGGGCCACGATAGGCCAGGACGCTCTGGAGAGTCCGGCCGCGCCACCACATCCGACGGCCGGCCTCGTTGAAGTTCGAAGGAGGAGGGCCGTCCTCCTCGTACTCGGCAACCGCCCTCTCACGCCGATTGATGAAGAAGCTGTCCCAAGTCGGGCCGTAGTCGGGATGCCACCGGGGATTCCTCCGCTGCTCGGGCGTGAGCTCGAAATAGTAGTGGTTCGTGATGGCCATCTCGCGTGGCACACCTACAGGGATAGGAGGGACCGGTACGCCTCCGACGCTCAAGCAACCAGCCGGTCGGGACGCGGTAGCCGGGCGGGCAGGGGTAGTTCGAGGCGCAAAGCGCCTCCGCCTCCCGGGGTGTTAGACATACGATGGAAGCCATGGGAGAGAGTGATGAGGTTTGCAGATATGAGAGTCCAAGCCTACATATATATAGTGGAAAAATGGCGGGAATGCGGGAAGAAAATAGGCGGGAACGAAGTGGCGCGCGAAACTTTCATCCCGGGTGGAGGCTCAAACCGCGACAAAAGACCGGGGAGGCTTATCTAGGAGGGCCTTTTGTCACGGTTGGTGGCTGCAACCGCGACTAAAGATGTCGGCAGGATAATAAGGATGTGTCGGTAACCTTTTGTCACGGTTGGTGGCTGCAACCGCGACTAAAGGCTGTCGGCAGGATAAGGACGCGTGGGTGGACGCACCTGCTCGATGAGATAAAGCATGTAGCGCACGACGGTCCGTCGAAGGAATAAGACAAAGTACAAGCGGTGCCGTGCCTATAAAAGGAGCATCGATACGCCTTGCCAAGCAGATCAACAAGCCAAGCACGGTTTAATCTTCATTATTACATAAATGTAGAGATTGTCTTGGGAACTATATATGAAGAATACATTATTACATCGCCATCTAGTGTTGTGATCTTCTACGCCGTAGCCATGGAGAATCTTCATCATTTAGCAAGATGCTTGGGTCAATTTTCACCGTGAAGGGCGGAATTTCTTTAAACTTATTATAATCTTCTCGACATGTCCGTCTTGTCATCCACTCCCACGATGTTTCTTTTCCCCGAAAGAACTATGTGGCGCTTTGGCTCCTCGATTGATGTATTCTTTTGTTGATTTCTTTTTCTTGATTTGCTAGACATGTCCTTCACGTAGAAAACTTGAGCCACCTCGCTGGCTAGGACAAAAGGCTCGTCCGGGTACGCAAGATTGTTGGGATCCACTGTTATCATACCGTACTTATCGTCAACATGTATAGCGCTGAGCTTCACCCATTTGCACCGAAACAAAGGGACCTTAAAAGTGGGACCATAGTCAAGTTCCCATATCTCCTCTATGTATCCATAATATGTGGTGGTCTGCCCATTCTCGTCTGTTGCATCGAAGCGGACACCGCTGTTTTGGTTGGTGCTCTTTTTATCTTGGTCGATCGTGTAAAATGTATTCCCATTTATCTCGTACCCTTGGAATGTACATATGTTTGAAGATGGTAACTCTGGCCAACAAGTACAGCTGCTCCACCGCAGATGGGTCATTAATGAGATGTCTTTGCAACCAACCGCCGAAGGTATTCATGTGTTGACGTGTAATCAAGGACTCGGGCTGGCCCGGGTTTATTTCTCGTAAAACATTCTTATGTTTCTCGATGTACGGAGCCACCAAGCTGGAATTGTATAGAACCGTGTAGTGCGCTTGATTGAAAGAAATCTTGTCCCTCCACACCGTTGTTTTCCTTCCTAGTGTGCCTTTTCCAGTCAGCCTCCCCTCATACCGAGATTCAGGAACACCAATCGGCTTAAGGTCGGGAAGAAAGTCAACACAAAACTCAATGACCTCCTCGGTTCCGTAGCCCTTTGAGATACTTCCTTCCGGCCTAGCTCGGTTATGAACATATTTCTTTAAGACTCCCATGAACCTCTCGAAGGGGAACATATTGTGTAGAAATACAGGACCGAGAATTCTAATCTCTTCAACTAGGTGAACGAGGAGGTGCGTCATAATATTGAAGAAGGATGGTGGGAACAACAACTCGAAGCCGACAAGACATTGGACCACATCTTCCCGTAATCCCGACAAAGTTTCGGATCCATTACCTTCTGAGAAATTGCGTTCAGGAATGCACATATCTTCACAATGGCTAGTCGAACATTTTCCGGTAGAAGTCCCCTCAATGCAATCGGAAGCAATTGTGTCATAAGCACGTGACAGTCATGGGACTTCGGGTTCTGGAATTTTTTCTCCTTCATATTTACTATCCCCTTTATATTCGACGAGAAACCAGACGGAACCTTGATACTCGAATAGGGCTTCAAAAAAGATCTCCTTCTCTTGTTTGGTAAGAGCATAGGCTGGCAGGCCCTACAAACCGCCCCGGATGATTGCCGTTTCGTCCTTTATGAAGTTCCTGGTCCTCCCGTGCTTCGTTGTATCTTTTGTCTTTCCATACACGCCCAGAAAACCTAGAATATTCACACAAAGATTCTTGGTCAGGTGCATCACGTCGATTGCAGAGCGGACTTCCAGGACTTTCCAATATTCTAGCTCCCAGAAAATAGATTTCTTCTTCCACATGGGCGCGTGTCCGTCATCGTCTTTCGGAACAGTGTCGACCGCCTGGACCCTTTCCAAAGATAACATTTAAATCCTTGACCATGTCAAATATATCAAGCACCACTACGGGGGACAGGCTTCGGACGGCGGTCCGCCTCGCCATCGAAATGCTTGCCTTTTTTCCTTAAGGGATGCTTGCGCGGAAGGAAACGACGATTGAACGGGTACACAACTTTTCTCGCTTTTTCCCAAATATTTACTTTCGAGTCTCATCTAAACAGTGTGTGCATGCATTGTATCCTTTGTTCGTCCGTCCCGAAATGTTACCGAGAGCAGGCCAATCATTGATGGTTACGAATAGCAACGCTCGTAGGTCAAATTCTTGCTCCGTGTGCTCATCCCACACACGTACACCTGGTTTGGCCCACAACTCCAAAAGTTCATCGACTAATGGTCTTAGGTACACATCAATGTCGTTGCCCGGTTGCTTTGGGCCTTGGATAAGCACCGGCATCATAATGAACTTCCGCTTCATGCACAACCAAGGAGGAAGGTTGTAGATACATAGAGTCACGGGCCGAGTGCTTGTGGACTGCAGCTCTGCTCCCCAAAAGGATTCATGCCATCCGTACTTAGACCAAAGTATAAGTTCCTTGCCTCACCCGCAAAATCCGGAAACTCTCTCCCGATGTTTCTCCACCGCCGACCATCAGCGGGGTGCCTCAACATCGCGTCTTTCTTACGTTCTTCCATGTGCCATCGCAACAACTTGGCATGCTCTTTGTTTCTGAACAAACGTTTCAACCGTGGTATTATTGGAGCATACCACATCACCTTCGCAGAAACCCTCTTCCCGGGTGGCTCGCCCTCAACATCACCAGGGTCATCTTTTCTGATCTTATACCGCAATGCACCACATATCGGACATTTATTCAAATTCTCGTACTTCTCACCGCGGTAGAGGATACGACTCATTAATGCATGCATGTATCTTCCGCACATCTAATCCTAGAGGGCAGACAAGCTTCTTTGCTTCATATGTACTCGACGGGCAATTCATTATTCCTTGGAAACAGCTTCTTTAATATTATCATCAATTTCTCAAATCCCGAGTCAGTCACACCGACCTCTCGCCTTCCATTTCAGCAATTCCAATATGCTACCCAGCTTTCTATGCCCATCTTCACAACCCGGGTACAACAATTTGTGGTGGTCCTCTAACATCTTGTCAAACTGCAACCTCTCCTTATCCGTGCCACGCGTCTCTTCTTGCATCGAAATGGCCCGACGAAGATCATCATCAACGGGATCATCCGATGCCTGTTCTTCACCTCCTTCTTCTTCATTGTCGTCCATTGCGGTATCAAAGCATTCAGAGAACATAGATCGGTACTGGTCATCATTATCTTCTTCCTCATCGCCGTCTTCCATCATAACCCCTTCTTCTCCGTGCTTGGTCCAAACATTATAGCTGGACATGAATCCAAACCGAAGCAGGTGGCTCTTAATGTCTCTTGAGCAAGAGTAATCCTTCTCGTTCTTACATTTTAGACATGGACAGCACATAAAACCTTGCTTCGACTTGTTGGCCTCGGCCACAAGCAGGAAAGAATTCACGCCCTCTGCGAAAGCGGGGGCACATCGGTTACCGTACATCCATGGATGACTCATTCGCATCATAAGTACAATTATATATGTATCAGATGCAATCACCTTGCTAAAATTAGTATTGTACGGACTGTGCATATATATATAGTCGAGAAAATAGTTGCTAACCTTTTAGGATCAAAAAAAGGAGAAATCTTATCAAATAAAACCAAGTGGCATCCCTCTCACAAGCATTCCATCAAACACCTCTTGTGCACATGTAGAAAAAATGAGCTAGCATACACCTCCACCTTCACCACCAAGGAAAAAATGAGGTGGGGGGGTGGCTGGCTGCTTCTATATATATATAGGGGGGGACATTTTGTCGCGGGCCGTATTACGACCCGCGACAAAAGGGTGGCCACGTCGCTCCTAACCCTTTTGTCGCGGGTCGTAGTACGGCCCGCGACAAAAGGCCGCGACAAAAGCCTCCGCGCGCTCCACATGGTTTCGGGGCGACGTGGCCAGGCCATTTGTCGCGGGTGCAGGCGCGCCCGCGACAAAAGGCTCCCACGGAAGCCCTGTTTTCCACTAGTGGGTCACTTTGCGTCGCGCCGTTGGAGGTGGTGCCAGACTCATTTTCGGCCGCTGGAGATGCCCTTAGTGGCGTCCAGCAAGAGATTATGTGCACGACAACTCGTGCTCATGTTGCATGGTGTCATAGAAGTGTGGGTTGCCGTAAGTAGAAAGTACAACTTGCGTAGCTAGTTTGGCAAGGCATGGCTAGGGACTAAATGTGTTTTAAATTTTAATCAATAATTTACACTATTATTTCCAACGATTGTTGTTAAACTTCCAGTTATTTCTATGAGTGTTTCAGCCTATTCCCTTTTGGCGTAGTTGTTAGTCTGATAAAAAAATTGAAGTATATTGAGCGAGGTACTATGGAGAAGAGCATGCCAAACCTTAAATCAAGCAAACCAGCCCGAACTCTTTGAAGAATAGAATCAGGGATTGGCCCATCTAGCTGGTTATTGGACAAGTTGCTGAAAAATAATAGTTAAAGTCATTCATTTAATAATTATATCACCAACCAAAGATGTAATCAGACTTACAGAATTTTGAGTGAGTTAAGTTGATAGTCTGGAATAGCTCCCGTCAGGTTGTTGTGTGATAAATCCCTATATATGTTTTGTGCTTAGGGTCAAAAATAGATGTCAACAATATCTCATTCAATGTCTAGTGTTATGTGGTGGGCACCGACCACTTACACGTTTTCCAGGGATACCATGTTCATGAATGATATGGCTAACACACCTTTCAGCCCGCTGGAAGACAGGTTTCTATTAAAAAAAACTCATGTCATTAGGAAGTACTATTAATTTAGTGAACTCATAGAGCTTACATATATTTTCACATGTAAATACTTTTTAAGAGGTTAAGATTTACACTAGATTACATGGATTTTTTTAACTAAATTATCTTTGTTGTCAAGATCTTACCCAACACGTGACTGAGTGTGTCTATATTCTTATACTTATTCTGAAGTTACAGAAGAATCAAGGGCATATCATGAACAACATTTACACTAAAAGGGAACTTTTGCAGAGCTTTAACTTCTTGGGGTTGATTCAATGGAACTTCAAATGTTAAAAGTAAATAAAATGTTTAGATTTCAAATGTACATGGTACGAGTCCTTATTATGTTCTTACAGCGTGACAATCCTCGGATTCGGGAGGCTCTTAGAGTAGTCGCAAGTCAAACCTTCCCATATATAGTTTCTTGGGGAGCATGGATCTCCATTCCAGCCTATTCGTCCCAAATTGTATTGCACCTTGATCTCTTTCATCTTATTGACTACAACAGTAGAAAACAACATAAAATGTGAATGGCATGAAGAAGCTGCTGTATAATTTGCTGGCTAGCTTATAGTATGTATTAAAAATATGTAAATATTAGCTTAAGAAGTTGCACTCTCATTCTATATATACAAGTATATTACATTATCATATATGTGATTGAAGTGTGCTAATTCATGTACGTACTTTACTACAGCAGTAAAAGACAAGGGAAACAAGTATGGACGGCATAAAATAGCTGTATAAGATTATTTATGAAGAAATTATTATCTAATCATATATCTGATTAAATTGTACCAATTCATTTATCAACTATGGTCCTCCCATGGCACACGGCCATTAGTTGCCTTTAGAAGATGGTTTGCTTTGCAGTCGAGTGTGCAACTAAATCAGCTGGTTGATAAACTTGATCCTATTACTTTAGTGAAGACCGTGACAGTTTCATTACCATTGCCAACTACATGATGATCATGTTAATTTTCTACATACATGACAAATGTATAAAACACGACCAGTATGTACACCAATCTTACCATCATCGGAGTCAGTGGTGCGATTCTCCATCCGAACAAGCGAGTACACCTCGAACGCGTTGATGCTGGGTGGAAGACTCGAGTTGGTTGTCTTGTTCGATCAATAAGAAGTTCGCAGAGGCGTTTTGCAGGAACTGCCCGGCCTGGTACATTTCCATCGGGTATTTCGACGGGGTGTAGTCTGGGAACAGCATATCTCCGTCGCTGTAGATGTTAAACGTCCTGTTCAGCTTGCTCTCGCTGATCTCGGCGAAGTGAAAGATTGGGAGAAGTTGTAGGCTCCTGGCGTCTAGATTCGGACCCTGTCCCACATTAATGCTTACTAGATGACCTGTTGCGCTATCGCGCAAATGACATAATCAAATCAGAATTTAAACCATAAATTTTAGTTTATTTTTATATTAAAAATTACCACGTAATATCATCATAAAACTTTACGGCAGCAATATCAGATTGCAATGAACCAAGTAATAGAGATGTCTTAGATTTAGTAGTAAGCCACATAATAAAACAATTTTAGGTAATCAGCTTCATCTTCTGCCAGTGCGCGACATCATCACCACCCTGGCAATAGAAGTAGTAAATATTTTGAAGGTACATTGATGTCATGAATAGAAGTAGTAATTATTTACATGAATGGCAATGAAATATTCAGAAATAATACAGTTTTGTAAGCAGCAACAAAACTATATTGCAAGTAAAGCAACAATACAATATTGCAAGTAAAGTGACAATAATGTCATCATAAAACTCTATGGCAACGGTGCCAGATTACAATGAACCATGCAATATAGATGTCTTAGATTTAGTAGTAAGGTACACACTAAAACAATTTCAAGTAATCGGCAGCCGCTTCATCTTCTGCCAATCTGTCTAGAGAGCGAGATCATCACCACCCTGCCAATAGAAATTCAGAATATATCATAATTGCAAAACAACATCAGAAGTGTCCATCCAGTTCAGCAACAAATAAAGATGTTTTCAGTGCCTGGGATCTTTATTTTCTTGTACTCAAAACAGCAACATGATTATACCTCATATTGCAAGCGAATAAAAGGCGACAATTGTTGTATCATGCTATATAAGGAGAAACAACTCAAGAGGGATTTGCCTGAATTATATCTACCACATATTGCATACGACGGCTATTTAATATACCAGACTTTCCTATCTGCCACGAATCAAAAGCTCCTTGCCACTTCAAACTACATCCAGGGAAGTGAAGAGCATATAATCATCCTGAAAAAAGTACACTACTACTATTTAAGAAAAACTTGCCAGAGCAGCCTGGGCAGCCGCTCGGTGTCACTGGGAGTTAGATCCACCCATGCTTGTACTCACAAAAAACCCACTAAATAGTTTGACCATTAAAATTGTTTTAAGAGCTTGACAAAAAAATTGAACACACACATTTTGCTAAAAAAAATGAACTGCAGAAGCAATACCAGTATTTATGTCCATAATGGCAACCAGATCGCCTACTTACTAATATTACATTGGAGTGTGAATTTTCATATGCTAAAAAGTATGTGAATAAGGACATGATCAATGAATCAATGGTGCAAAGTAATGCAAAAATATTAGAAATGCTTTAAAGCAACAAATTTTCCCATTTACAAATGTGTTAATACAGAATACTCCTGTAACCCATACCGACAGCGCACGATTAACTCTTACTCTGAATGCTAGTACCCTAAACATGAGTGTAACTTGCTAATTATTATTATTATATACAAAATGTAATAACAGTTACACGAACTTAATCTATGCCAGTACATTGCAAGAAATCTATCATCACATATGAGCCAAATACATTGCCAGTACAGAAAATCAATGGCAACATGTAGATATGCTCAAAATTCAAAGAGCAAACTTCTAATACACCGATTAGCATTTCCCTAATTTTCATGCCTTAACATTAATCTATACCTGCCTACCCTCATATGAAAACTTCAGAACACTGAAAATATGATCAATCCATATGCATGGAGAACCTCACAGTCAGAAAACAACATTGCTTTCATAAAAAGGAAACAATACAATATGTTTCTTAACAACATGGGCCATGAAAAATCATTAACATGTGTAACATTTGATTCAGAATCACAGAATGTAAAAACTTAAGGAAAATAAAAACTTGGTCAAACTCCCTTCTCTAAATGAACCATTTTAGCTACGGCAGTGCACAACGAGAGAGAGAGAGAGAGAGAGAGAGAGAGAGAGAGAGAGAGAGAGAGAGAGAGAGAGAGAGAGAGAGAGAGAGAGAGAGAGAGAGAGAGAGAGAGAGAGAGAGAGAGAGAGAGAGAGGGAGGGGATCGACATGCTTGACCTGGTCGTCGCCTGTGGACGGCGCTACATCGCTGACTGGCATCGTTCGCCACAACATCACCACGCCTCCTTCCTCTCTTCCATGACCTGCTCCGTTGTTGATTCGCGACGCTCAGATGAATATATCAATGGCAACAAAGTTCACTTAGCATGACTATGCTTACCAGTCTTTGAAGCAAAAACAGAGCACCAGATACACTACAAGAAATCTGCCATAAGTTGACGAAATAAAGGTGTCACTGAAACGTCACTAATGGCTACTTGTGACGTTATTGTGACAACTTTCAAAACGTCGAAAGCTGGGAGTCAGCAATGAGTGCTTAAGACGTTCCACTTGAAAACGTCGTAGACCTTTGTGACGTTTTAAAATGTCACCGATCGCATGACGTTCCCAAAACGTCATGGGCACTCGCCCCGAGTCCAGCGTGGCAATCCGACGTGGCAAAATTGTGACGAATTAGAAACGTCGTTATTTGAATTCAGCCCGGTCCATTCAGCTCCTTATGTGGGCTGAGCCCATTAGTTCCGATTATTTTTTCGGCTTTGTTGGGCCTTGGCCCGTAACTGGCCCAATTACCTCGGCCTTTTTAGCTTTTTTTTTTTCAACGGCCTTTTTAGCTGCTGTACTTACTGGGCCTGGGCCAATTTCCATTGGGCCGTGGCCTTTTTAGGACCCATTACAGTTTTGGGCCGTGGCCTTTTTAGGACCCATTACAGTTTTGGGCCGTGGCCTTTTTAGGACCCATTACAGTTTTGGGCCTTGGCCTTTTTAGGGTCCAATATGGTTTTGGGCCTTGGCCTTTTAGGGTCCATTAAGATTTTGGGCCTAGGCCTTTATAGGGTCCACAAAGGTTTTGGGCCACAGCCTTTTTGGGGTCCATAAAGATATTGGGCCTTGGCCTTTTTGGGTCCATAAAAGTTATGGGCTTTGGCCTTTTTACGGTCCCGCAAGTTTTTTGGGCTTCGGCCTTTTTGGCCTTTTCAACTCCCATTTTTCGAAAATACAATTAATTATTTGTTGGGCTCTAGCCTTTTAAGAGCCCATATATTTCTAGGCTACTTTGGGCCTTGGCCTTTTAAGAGCCCACAATAGCCCAACAGTGCATATATTAAATTAGGAAATTCAACAGCAAAATATAAAAGACAACATTTCAAATCTGCAAATTTCACAGCAGAGTGACAGCAGCAAAATGACCAGGTTCACAGATTCACCAACATGCCAAGAAAGTTCACAGATTCACAGTAAGAAGTTCACAGATATGACCAAGTTATTGTCACGCTGCCAGGATATGACCAAGTTCCATGGCGGGACACAAAAAAGGGATACGACCAGCAGCAGGAGCTAATTCGCGGATGCTCCGAAGATGGACATCATGTGAGCAAGCCTCCTATCACTTTCCTCGGTCCGCTTGAGGAGCTCCATGTAGTCCTTGTCACGCCGAGCTTGTGCGGCTTCATTTGCCGCTTGCTTCTCCTTCCGGGCAGCGGCTTCTTCCATGATGGCAGCAAACCGCTCGCTTCATCCGTTCAGCTTCCTCCCGGGACCTCTTCAGCTCGTGCTTCCGGGTCATGAACATGCGCCGATACAGGCAGCTGCGGTGGGCTTGTTGAGCTTGACGAGTGGAACTGGGCTGAAGTCCAAGCATTCTTCGGGAAAGTGTCTGTGCTTGGCTTCCTTGCTAAGAACCTTTGCAACAACGAGCGACTGCAGACCTTGGCGGTGCACCTTCGCGGCACAGGAATAGCCATCTCAGCTTCCATATCAGCACTGGAGATCCATTTCCAAAAGATTCATCAATTCAGGAAACGCGCAGGTCCAAGAATGGTTCACAAAAGTGAAATGAACAAGTCACTTACTATTGCGGCTAGAGCTTCCTCGGAGAAACCATCCTTCTTGCCGTGATGGGTCGCCTTAAAGATGTCGATCGCATCTAGCTCTTCACCTCTGCGCTCCTCCTCTCGGAAATGATGTTCACCAAGAATCGGAACATAAGCTTGTGGAGACAAGAGTAAGATGCAAAGGAAATTCCGTAAGAGTGTTCTTACAGCTTGCATACGGATGAGCAAGCATAGCTACGAGAGCCGCTCTTTGGCCAAATTTGACCGCAGAGACGACTGTCCTTGTTCTTGGTACATGTGTTCTCGCAGAAGGGCACAATCATGATATTCAAGCAATGTGCACACTATAACGATGAGCATCATGTCTACCATGCAAGCACTAATGACTGCAACTGAAGCAAAGAACATACCCCGTGTCTTGGGGTTACCCACAGAGCAGTTAGAGCTTCCCATTCTTCATCTGAGACATCCTTAACAGGGGACTTGATGCTGACTTCATTTGCTGGTACTTTGTCGAAGTAGTCCCTTTTCAGGATGTAGCGCCTGTTCTTCGACACTTTCCGCAGTACGTCATAGCAAGCCTTCTGGATGTCTTCCGACTCTGTGTCCATGTTGAAATTTGCCTACAAAGCAAACAAGGGCAAGGACGAGGTTAGTTATCATGAACTATGAACAATCAAGCAAGCACTCCTATCATCTAACAAATGAACCGGTGATGAAGAAGATTACCCCCATCTTTCCAACGAAGTCGGCCAACAAATTCTCATCCCTCTTGTACAACTTGAAATGCGGAAGGAGCGGCATCTGGCCTCTTGCAAGCATTCCACCCTCCGATGCAAACTTGGCAGCAGGCAAAGGCTTCTCAGGACGTTTCAGCCCTGGAGGAATCTCAATGGTAAGCTTGACTCCCATCCCCTTGCAAATCCGCTCCAGCTCCGGTGCCCTTCCTTTTACGGCCACCGCGCAGCGTGGTTCCACCGAATAGCATACATACAAAGATCATGTCGAAAGCAAGCACCCACAACCAAAAGAGTTTATAAAGATAAACAAAAAAGGCAGTAGATAGTGTGGACAAGCTGTCCAACAAAAACTTGCCTTCATCATCCTCGGGATCAAGAAAACCATCGGAATCAAAGTGCCGATGGACCATGACATCGATGCAGTAGGACCTCGTGTCCCCGCGAACGAGTGCTTGCTTCATCGATCCTTTCATCAATCCGCGGTGAGCTTCGCGATTGTTGCGGGGCGGAGTATCTTCATTGTTCGTTGCGTACGCTTCACTTGATGTCCTCCTCGGTGACTCTTTTGGAAGGAACTTCAAGCAACAGGTTCCGGATGCCTCTTTCCCCCTCCCGGAGCATCAGCAAACACTCTAACAGGAGGCATTGAACTTTGTTCCTTTTGCAACCTCTTACTCCTCCTCCCCGGGCTTGTCTTTCTAACGTAAGCCTTTTTCTTTCTACTCTTGGGATCCTTCAATGCCTCGCAAAAATAGCAAAACAAAATGGCATTACATCACAAAGTTATAGCAAAACGAAATAAGAAAACAGATACAAATAATGCCGCGCTCCAAAGATGATAAGCGTAATGCACCTTCTCAATGTGTTCCCCTATACTCCCTTCAACCTCCCCATCCTCCTGGTCAACCAATTGGTCATTGCTCGGATGATAATCTGAGCTCTCGCCTTGTGTTATGGCAGATGACTCATCATTTGAAAGTGTGGAACGACCTCCACCTCGACCACCATGTGACTTCCTAAAAATTGACACTACAGCGGGGAGACCCATGGATTGTAAGACACGGTTGTTCCGCATCATTGTCCTTGCCCTGTCCTTCTCTATCTCGGTGAGGGGCGCTTCTTTACATGTATGAGAAAATATGTAACCATTAGATTGATGGTTGAAATGCATAGAAGCAAGCCAACTCGAACAACTAAGGTAAATTGTTTAATCATAGCAATTTTCAACTTTTAGTTTCATTTAATCCTAGGGTACGTAAATATTCAGTACAGCAGCCAAAAAACCCCAAGACCCGATTAAAAGCATCAATTAGACACAATGATGTTAGGATGAAGCCGCATACCAGCTACCTGCTTCTTCCCGCCTTTGCCATGCCTGATGTTGATGGGTTGGATATGTGCTGGCACGAAAAGAATAACAATTAGTGACAGCAGATACAACATATGGATGCAATTAAAGAACCAAGCAACATAGGTTCATGTGGATCAACAATCACCTGGTTCACCTTGCTCCTTGAAGTAGGTCAGACCTTGATAGTATTACCTAAGAAGATAACAGGTTATAATCATTAGACATATCCCTTAATACAACAATAGACATGTACACATAAAAAGCTGTAGGCATGTACAGATAATCAGGCTCCCAAACTTTGTTTGGGAGAAGTTTCATCAACACAGGATAAAAGGGCAATATAAATGTTCATCGACGAAATATAAAAGGGCATGCCTTGGTAAAGATCTCGTACCAAGCAAGATCCGCGAAGCAGGTAATCATATTATGT
>NC_061513.1:88273451-88305575 GCF_022539505.1 Lolium rigidum
AGCCCCGGCCCTCTCCGACGACGAGCCCCGGCCCTCTCCGACGACGAGCCCCTCCGCATCTCCCGGTCTGCACCCCTCTCACTTCTCCCCTCTCGATCTGTTCTTCTTCGTCAGTTCACAATATCGAATCTCTGTGATCCAATATGTGCTGTTACTAGGACTAAAGTACCGAGTCCGAGGTGACGGCGGTGGTGGTTGTGCCGGCGCTGCGTCCGGAGCAAGGGATCTGCTGTCCATCTGACTCGCCGACGACGAGCCCCTCGCCCTCTCCGGGACGAGCCCCTCGCCCTCTCCAGGACGAGCCCCTCCGCATCTCCCGGTCTGCACCCCTCTCATCTCTCCCCTCTCGATCTGTTCTTCTTCATCAGTTCACAAAATCGAATTGAGCTGCTGTGCATTGCTTGAAATTGGAACTGCTGTGCGAGTTAGGTGTGTGCTAATTGCATCATTTTGTTCTTCCGCAGATGGACAGACGCTGGATTACAACAAGAATTAGAAGGCTTTCCCCTGAACACACAAAGGGAGTGGCAGAGTTTATGCAGTTTGTTCGCTTGAATGCTGCCAATAATGGTGATCAGGTGCTGTGCCCATGTCGTAGCTGTCTCAACCGGTGCACAAAACCTCTAGATGTAGTAGAGTCTCATTTGCTTCTTTTTGGGATGGCAAGCACTTATGATCGATGGGTCTTCCATGGAGAACCATTACATCCTGTACCCTGAAGCTGGACATGGAGGACAAGGAGGTGCACTGAAGCCGGACATGGACATGGAGGTGAACACGAGGCTGGACATGGAGGTGAACCTGAGGCTGGACATGGAGGTGATGCAGGGGCACACCATGTTGGTGGAGGTGATGCGGAGGCACACTATTATGGTTTGCAAGAGGAAGATGGTTACGAAGATGATAGAATTCCTGATCTGCTTGCTGATTTGTACAACTCAGAACCGCAAGGTGCTGGAAAGGACACTATATTTGCTGAGTTGATAGAGGAAGCCAAGCGCGCAGCCAGCGATGGGGGTACGATGTCAAGGTTTTCACTCACAGTCAAGTTACTTCAGGCCAAGTCGTACTACCGGATTAGCAACGTTGCATTCAACGCGATACTCCTGATTTTGGCCTTGCAATACCCTAATAGCTCAATACCAAAGTCATACGAGGAGGCACTTAGCATAGTCGGCAGGTTGGGACTTGGTTATGAGAGTATCCATGTGTGCCCGAATAAGCGTGTATTGTTCGGAAGGATTATGCCAAGGAGAATAATTGCCCCAAGTGCAAAGCCTCCGGATGGAAAGATGCTTGATGGTAGGAGAAAGATCCCGAGAGAAGGTGCTAAGGCACTTCCCATTGATTCCAAGGCTGCAAAGAATGTTTCTTTCAAAGGAGCAATCAAAGGAAGTACAGATGGCTACAAGCCGAAGCGACAAGACGTGGAGAATGATCTCGGTCATCCAGCAGACGGGGATGCATGGAAGGATTTTGACAATATTCATAAAGACTTTGCCGCTGATGCCTGGAACATAAGGCTTGGACTTGCCACGGATGGTTTTAATCCCTACGGGAATATGAGCAACTCCTACAGCATGTGGCCTGTATTCGTGGTGCCATACAACCTTCCGCCGTGGGCATGTATGGATCAGTCCAACTTCATGCTTGCATTGCTAATCCCTGGTCCATCCTCTCCAGGAAAAGATTTTGATGTCTTCATGGAGCCTTTGATGGAAGAGCTGCAGGAGCTCTGGAAAGGTGTAAAATCGTATGATGCCAATAGTCCAGACAAGTTTGATCTCCGTGCTGCAATCTTATGGTGTATTCATGATTATCCGGCACTTGCACACATTGTCGAGGAGGGCCACGGCTGGTTACCGGGCATGTGTGCGTTGTGACAAAGAGAATTGCTCCAAGAAATTAAGGAACAAAATCTGCTTTATTGGGCACCGCCGTTGGCTACCTCGGCACCATCCTTGGAGAAATAGCAAAGAATTCGATGGTGCTTCGAAAGCCGTGAGAAGCCGGCGGAATTCACTCCGGAAGAGCTGAAGCAACAGCTTGATAGGGTTAGAGATGTGATACCGGGCAAGCTTCGAAGAAAAGGAAACGTGAGGACGGTCGGTGTTGGAGCCGTAGATCATGTTTGTGGGACTTGCCATCCTGGGAAGATCTAAAGCTGAGGCATAATCTCGATGTAATGCACATCGAGAAAAACATACGTGACAATTTGCTTGGTACTTTCATGAACATACAAGGCAAGACCAAAGACACTGTGAATTCAAGGCTTGATTTGGAAGACATGGGCATAAGAGGTGACTTGCATTTGCAGCCTGTTTCAGCTGACTCTTTTGAGATGCCACAGGCGTGGTATACAATGAGTAAACAAGAAAAAATTGCTTTTTGTGAATTCATAAAAGCTGTGAGGTTTCCAGATGGGTACGCGTCTAACATATCCAAGTGTGTTGCTGCTGATAAGTGCAAGCTTCAAGGGCTGAAGACCCATGACTGTCATATATTGCTTCAAAGGATCTTACCGGCTGGCCTTCGAGGAACAATCCATGAAGACATATATGAAGCGGTTGCTGAACTTGGAAATTTCTTCGAGAGAGCTGTCTTGCAAAACACCGAAGAGAGACGTTCGCAGACAGACTTGAAAAGGAAATCGTAGTTATTCTTTGCAAACTTGAGAAGATCTTCCCCCATCTTTCTTCGACGTGATGGTGCATTTGGCCATCCATTTACCAAAAGAGGCAAGGCTTAGAGGCCCGAGTGCATTACGGTTGGATGTACCCGATCGAAAGAAGGTTGCTAACATTGAAGCGTTATGTCCGGAACAATGCCAGGCCGGAGGATCGATTGCCGAAGCATATATTGTTGATGAGTGCCCGACATTTTGCTCGAGATACTTCGACGATGTTGAAACAAGATTCAACCGTCCAAGCAGAAATCCGGAGCGGGATGATTCACATATTGGTGATGTGTACGTTTTCAAACACGGTGTGAAATTTATTGGAGCCTCTCAATATGTGTTTGCTTGGTGAGGACTATGACAACATGGTGTGGTATGTGCTCCGAAGTTGCCCCTGAGGTTGATCCATACATCGAGTACGTTTCTCTTCATCCCCTTATATAGATAGGTTATTGCAGCCTCTCCAAATAATAATTAGGATCTATTTTCTGTTGCCATTCCAGCCTGTGCAAACAAGAGTTGAACCAACAAGGTGGTCAGATCAATGTTGATAGATGGCTTGCCAAGAACTTTGCTAGATGGTTTCATACTCATGTGAGATCTTTAGCTGGTTTATTTCTGAAGATTGGAAAAGTTCATGATATAATTTTGCTTTGTGTGTTACTCACCCCCGGTTGATTTTTTGCAGATTGGAAAAATGCGAAATGATGTCTGTCCTGATCTCTATGCTTTGGCGTGCAAACCAGATTTTAGAGTGAGACTATATTCGGCATGTGTTGTTGACAGTGTTCGGTACCATACTGTTGACCGCGAGAAGAACGAGGAAGACACAAAATAGTGGAATCGTTTCGAGGGAGATCATGATGGCAACGAGCATTGACTTCTTTGGTCAGCTCAAATCCATCATCAGATTGCAATACAACTCCAGCGGTGGCGTCCATCGGTCAGTTGTCCTCTTCCGGTGTGACTGGTTTGACCTTGGTGGTAGGAAACCCGGGCTCGACGATGATGGACACTTCAAGAGTGTTAACACAGAAAAGTTTTGGTACAAGACTGATCCTTTCCTTCTGACATCACAAGCAACCAAGGTCTTTTATGTGCCAGACACCAAGTTGAAAGGAAAATGGCAAGTTGTGCAGAAATTTCACCATAGACATCTATGGAGTGTAAAAGAAAATGAACAGGGACCCGCTGTACTATCATATCAAGATGAAGATTCCAGTCAAGTTCCTGTGCAAGAAAAAGAAGGCACTGCACGGAGTAGGACGAGAAGTGACCAGGAACGTGTGCTACTTGAAAAAGTCATTGTGGACAAAGCGAAGAAACATAGCAAAGAGGTTGTGCCCGAAGAAATCGAGGAGGTTGATCAGACAATGTACCAATATTGCAGCGATGAGGATGATGATGATGATGATGGAGGAAATAGGACTAGGAAGCGTCAAGTTTTCGAAGAAGATGAGTAGCAGTTTGTGTTGAATATGTCAGCTATTTGTTCCCAGAATTTGTCAGCTATTTGTTCCCAGAATTTGTGTTGAATATGTCAGCTATTTGTTCCCAGAATTTATGTTGAATATGTCAGCTATTTGTTCCCAGAATATGTCAGCTATTTGTTCCCAGAATTTGTGCCCAATTTTTATGTTCAATATTCCCGAATTTATGTTGAATATGTCAGCTATTTGTTCCCGAATTTGTGCCCAATTTTTGGGGACTCCATGCCCAATTTTTAGGGGAATCCATGCCCAATTTTTTCAATACATGGCTGACGCCGGCGACCATATATGGGCGGCGCCGCCGTGCATGGCTGACGCCGGCGACCATATATGGGCGGCGCCGCCGTGCAAAAGTAGCTGCTACACATTTTCAACGAACTCATTTTCAACAGAACACATTTTCAAACTGAACAGAATTGCACACATACATAGACATGGTTCAAATTCAGGAACTAAACATTGTGGCACGAAGAGACAAATGGTTGGAATTACAACACAATAACTCTAGCATATACTCTAGCTTCTTCTCCTCCTGACCAACAGATCACTGAATTCACCCTAATTTCAGTTCCTACACATCACCCAGGTACAACAGATGACAAAAGCTACAGATAGCACCCAAACCATGAAGCCTCCCATTTTCTTTGGTTCAGGGTTGCTCTGTTTCCTTGCAGCAAGCAGAAACTTTTCTTCCTGGAGCCTCTCAATTTCTACCTGGAGCCTCTCAATTTCTTCATCTCGATCCCAAACAGCATCACGCAGATCACGAACTAACTCTTTGTGACGTTCATCCAGCGGATCATCAATCCACTTAAACACTTTACACCCTATTCCACCAGCAATCTGACAGATGAAGAACAAAAGAGGATAAGTAAGCCATAGTAGAAAAGAAACTTCAGAAGACGGCGGGCGAAATTCAGAATGGGGGCGGGGGCGTGCTCGAAGACTAACCGAGCGAATTTTGCAGTTCCGGTATCTTCTCCCAGGATTCGGATCACTCCAAGAAATCCATTGCGGCATCTTCTCGCCACAGTCACATACGTCGGCGGGCTCATAATCGAATGGCCGCTGCCGATACGGGATGGGCGTGCCCGGCCGCCGGCGGCGACGCGACGACGCTCCTGACCTAGAAGAACTGCCCGAGCAGGCTGGGAACTGCGCCGCCATGCAACGAGATGCACCCGGTCGGAGGGATTTTGGTCGGAGGAGGAACCCTAGCTAGATGCACCTGGTCGGAGGGATTTTGGTCGAGGTGGAGGGATTTTTAAGACAACTGATTAGTCTATCATGTCTATATACATGGATAACCATACTTGTGTCAACAATACTATTGTAGCAAAGCGGTAGGGAGTGGTAGTGCGGCAGCGCCAGGTCGAGGGTTCGAGTCCCCGCAAGCGCAATTTTTGCCAGTTATTTCCATCGGGAGCCACTCCAACCCCGGATGGGCCGTCGGGCCAGCAATTCAACCCCCGATGGGCCGTCGGGCCAGCAATTCAACCCCCGGATGGGCCGCCGTGGGGTAGGCCAGCAGCCCAGCAGCCTAGTAGAGGACAGCCCAAAAGAGGAGGATATCACCGGCAGCCCATTAAAATGGTGGACTGCACTGAGAGAAAAAAAATAACAAGACGCCTTTGTCCCACAAGTATCAGTTGGTCCTACATGTCAGTTAGTTCAAGCCAGTTGCTTCCAGTGACACGTGTGAGGCGCGTGGGACCCGAAAAGGGACACATAGGCAAAATGGATGACATGGCAGCCAAACACATACCATTGTATTGAGCCAAATGCCAATGACGCTATTGATTTGTCGCAATCGGCATTGGAAAAACGTCGTAGGCCACTTAATTTTGCTAATGACGTTTTGACCTAAATTGCCAATGACGTTTTTGCCCAATAACGTCACGATTTTCTAGGGTTTTGCCCCCCCGGAGTGGCCAAGGACGGTCAAAGCTAGGAACGTCATAAACCTATGACATTTTGATTTCCAGTCATAAAAAAACGTCATATTATGGCACATTTCTTGTAGTGATAGTTCTGTTTTCCCAACGAAAGAAAGACTCATTATCATGCTTGAAATCGGATAGAAAATGTACTCACTTTTTGAACACGGAGAAAATAAAACACTTCAAAATATTACAAAGGTAAAAACGTTCAAACAAAGAATTTTTACCTTCCTGCAATACAGAAGTAATCTTTTCACAGAAAAGGAAACATCTACATTTTGTGCTAGTCATATGCTTGCCTTCCTGAAATACCGAGGTAATCTTTTAGTTGCCCAATATTCCAATTAGAAGCATCTCGTCAAAATAAATAGAAAACACAATCAAAGATAATGAATTTATCAGAACTATACTCTCCAGAAATAACCCCGGAACTTGCATCTACACCAGGAGGAAGAGTCTACAGCAAGTCGGTCAAGAGCGAGCATGCTATCCTTTCCCATAGGACCCTTACCCACACAAGCATATAAAAGTAACATTTGAGCCATAATTTATGTGATGATGCAGTTGGCTTGGCCCTGGGGAGTTATTAACATGATTATTATTATTTCACAACAAGTTGAATATTATAGCAAAGGCTGATAACTCAGCTGTTAGTACAAACTTCTTTGCTATGCTGGCATTATAAAACTATTAAAGGCAATTCACTGCTCGGGAATTCCAGAAATCAGAAAGATGGTGTGTCGTGTGTTTTACACAAAACAACATATGGGGCATTAATTACCTTGAAACCAGCATCAAATGGAAGGTCTACTGAAGCTTCTTTAGCATTGCCACTGAAATAACGACCAGAAGTGAAATTAGCCTAGAACACACCATACCATTTTTTTGTTGGACGTTTCATGCAATAAACAATGATGCAAAGAATGCACTTAATCACATAATATTCATTTCTCCATAACAAGCAAAACCAGAATAATATTTAATAAGAAAGAGCATATGACAGTCATTAGATATAATCAGGTCTAAATTTAACATGTGTAACTAAATGGAACTGCAGAAAAATTGAAAGAAGAAACAGTCAAAGTATACCTTCAATCGAGCTTTTGGTCGAGCTTCCATACCCCCTCATCTATAGCTAGCAAACCACTACTTATCTAAAGGCAAGGAGAGCGAAAGAAACACTGAAATAGATCACACCAAAAATGGTACAGCAAGAGTGGCATGCCTTGAACCAATCACCATGGATCTACCATGAATAGCAGAACATGGAAGAGATTAAAAGCATACCTCAAGAACATAAAGATGAGATGAATACCAGCAGGGTCCAGCACCATCAGGTCAAGGGAGGGAGATGACAGCGGGATCACAAGCTGATCCATCACCATTTCACAACAGGTTTCCTGGCGCTAGTTCACTGTTTAAGTATCCATTATGGCTCATGCCTAACCCATTTGTCCGGGAGAAGTGTCAATCAACATAGTCACCCTTGTACTTCATACCCCATGGCCGATACTTGCACATGAAAGTTCCATCAGAATATGCCATTATTTCTTGGCAATGAAACAGGTAGTGACTAACAGGTCTGCTATCTGTATGGTTTTCAAACAGAACCACATGGGAAAACTCAAGAGTAGATGACCAAGGTGCTAGGCAGAGCGGCCAGGGCGCTGACAAGCATAGTGCCTAGCAGGGCAGGCTGTGCCCAGCTTTGGAAACCTTTATAATCATCTTTACATGAAAATAGATTATCATTGTATAAAAGTAGATTATCATCTTCGTAATTAACAACCAACTATAAAGTGGTTCCATTTGAGATTTTGAGGTAATGGTTAAAATGGTCATGCAAAATATCAACTACTTTTACTGATATTTGGCTACCACACCTAAAACTGGCTCATAAATATTATATTGCTTTTACTGATATGTACTCTGGCCTACTCGTACAAATACAGGGTAGATGTGCGCCTTGGCGCACGATCCCGTGAAATTTACGGTGATTTACATTTTGTATAACAATAATAAAAAATAAGGTGGGAAAATGATAATTTATTGCTTAGAATTTAAATAACAAAATCAATAGGGTGAAATTAGATAGAATACACGAAACCATGATAGAGTGGCAAACGCTTATATACAATTATAGAAATAGGAAATCAACTTATGGCAACTAACACTTGGTGGTCCAAAGGAACATCAAAGAAACTTATACACAAGGTGCTTAAGCCAAGGACATGGTATAAAAGGCGGCATCCATCAGTGATAGACAAAGCTCGCTAATTGGTTCAAACTTATTATAACCTGCAAATACATGTGGAATGAAATAGAGAAATTATTCAACAACTCATGTCTTTCAAAATACCAATGTATATCTACAGAAAGAATTGTATTATAAAAAGATAAATGAATACAGCTGCCTAAAAGGTAAGAGAATCCCATAAATGTAAAGCAATTTAATTGTCCATGCTACAATACTTTAAATGTCCATGCATTTGAATTTTGGTTAGGTCCCGAGAACTAAAGAATCTTCGTCAGATGGAACCATATTTTCATCGAGAATTTAAACATAAGCAAACAATGCATGGAGAAACTCTCCAAGCACAGAAAAGGTTCACAATTGTAATGCACAAGCAGGAGTAGATGATTACCAACGACACATAAAAAGGGAGAAAAGGAAGAAACACATATATCGACTTGTACTGCTAACTTAATATATTTTACGTCAAACTATTCTAGCAATTTGAAGAACTAATAATAATTGTCTATCAGGTATAAAATTCACAATAACAAAATCTCATGTATAGGAAAAGAAGAGATGCAATCTGGTGCTACTTAGGAATGGGGAAAGCATGCAGATTATGACAATAGAGTGAAGCATCTGTAAGTGGTGGAGGATCATTTGTGCTAGAAAAACATAACAAATAAAATAAAATTGCCTTGGTAGTAGGTCTGAATTCAGAGGTCCCAAGCTTGAATATGATGTCCTTGGTTAATGCATGCACCTAATACAATACTTTTCCTAGTAAGCAATCAATGAACTGCGAATACATCAAGGGAAAACATCAGAATATATGGATAAATAGAGAGAAAAGAGAACAGAACATCCAGTACCTGTGTTTTATCCAATAGCCTCAAATAGCCAGTGGGCATTGAACTTGTCCCTCTAGCCTTGGTCGCATTTCATCGAATAAAAAAGCTGAATTATTGCTGCGAGGGAAATAACCTTCAACATCCATGATAATATAATTTAGTTATTTTAGGAATAAACTCCTTGTAATTATATTTCATCAAAATAGAATGCACAACTTAATAGAACAGAATCATCTCTCTTTCTAACGCCAGTCAGTAATCTCACCTTTGAATATTAAAGTGGTACATCTGTTCTACATGACTACATGTAATAAAAAAACAAACTGTACACTAAGATGGATTTTCACATGCATAACGCAATTTATTACATGTATAAGCTTGTTTACCTAGCACATATCACTGATACATCTTCGCTGACAAATATACAACAATTCCTTTTTTTCCTAGTTGGGCGATGAAAATATGGATCTATACAGTATTGTTCATGATCTAATTTGTGTCACTGCTCATATACACCAACCACATTTTATTCATCTCCTTTCTCTTAAATTCTCACATGAACATGACAATACCTACTGCCACAATATGATGTCTGTAAAACTGGAATTTTTTGTTCATGTGGCTAAAATATTAGAAGAGCAGGATCATACGACCATGGACACCGAATAAAGCCAAACCAAGATGAAGTTAGTTAGATTTTTAGAGAAAACGGAGAGAGCAGAATCTGGTATACCTAGCATTGCATCATTTGTGCATTTAATTACCTATGTGGTTGCAGTAGAAAAGTTCAGTGCAAACTACCACCAATTATAAAGTTCACCAAGAAAACATTAATAAGAGAAACGAAACAATAATTTGAGCAATCTTCTTTGCACAGATTTTTTTAAAAACTTGAACGCTTGATGGACCAAATAAAGATTAATTTTAGGCCCCACGACCCAGTTCATTTGTCTGTTCACATTTTTTCGATAATAATTTATCTGTTCACATGAATCAAAAAATCCATAGTTATAAATCTGGTGATAGGAAATGATGCTTGTAGAAAAAATAAAGATGCACCTGATTGTTGAAAGGGTAACCAATTTATAATAAATTCTATGGGAAACAAAGAGAATTAAACTAAACTATATGAATGCATCATATAGTATCAAACAAAAGGTTGAAAACCTAATGTGAAATAGAGGGGTATGGTTCAGGTCAAAGCAAAATGTTAGAAACTTGCGAGACTCTAGCTCTCCAGAGTAACCGATTGGAAGACTAAATGAAATCAATTCAAATACTCACACAGTAGGGTAAAGTGTGACCACTCACTACGAAGAATATACTGCGAATAATTAAAGCTAGAGGCTGCATGACTAAAAAATTAAAAGTAGCAAACAACATTGCAAGCAACTTAAAAGTAGCGCAAAGAAAAAAGTCGGAAAAATAACGCATGGCCCCGGTCCTCCGCACTGGTAAACTCATTGTAAAACGTTATGATAAGGAAGCGTGAGAAATTTCCATGGCTCCCTAGGAACACACAAAAAGACAATTTATTTGATCCTACATTGACACATGTACGAATCAAACAACCATCAGCATAACATGCAGCACACTATTACTTATAAGTTGTACAGAACAAAGAGTTACTTCAGACAGATAGAGAACCATTGAGGTAGGACCACCAACTTAATTATGTTGTTAAACATGATATTGCAGTGATTAAAACCAAAAGCAAAAAACAGACAGCCCATAGTGCTTTCCCCGGCTACCAAAAATACAAATATAGGAGTGCATAGCAATATGTTTAATCACACTTAACAAGAAAACCCATAACAATATACATATGTAAGAAATCCTCACACCATTAGAGATGACAACGAAAACCTCCTCGTCAGGTCTAGTACCAGCAAGGAAATTCACAGTTAACATGGAAGCAATCCAGATGAAACACCCAACTGCGGAAACCAATCCATAGTGAGTTAACTCTCGGTTTAGATCAGCATGCACCTGCACACATGATAATGGTGTCAGTCTGCTTCATTTGAAAGTAATGCAGAAACTTCAATAGTTATATTCGGTAAATTGACAACTGAGGACCAACAGAGTAAATAGGAGACACGTAGTAGACATCAGGTAGTGATTCATTTGAAAGCAAAGTAATACCTGCAGATGATAAACACATACAAGCATGGCAGCAAGCTGGTTACCTTACAGTTCAAACAAAGTACTGTGCTTTAGGCAGTATGGTACATAAATCGAGATGTAGTATGTGATAGAGCACCGACCATCACTGGCATAGATGATTTCATCATCCAGGGTGCTCTTCATACTATGGTGGCGAGGGACTCCCATAGTTGCCAGGAAATTGGTCACCTTCGCTTAAATCAGAACCTTCCGCAGAAACTTAGTTGATTTGGAAGCGGTCAAGGCCGGCTTCTGAATGTCCTAACAATGTCCCACGCTCCTCGGGTTGAGCACCGAGGAGAGGAGAGACGGAGTGCGGCAGCAAACCAGCAGCGAGAGAGGTGGCCTGCGCATGGACATACCAAATAAAGATCCGGCGTCATGCTCGGACAAATTGATGCTTCTTCCACCAATAATTCTGCATAAACAAAAATAGGAAGATACTGAGATTAAATTTTGCAAACCACAACAGCCGAAGATTTTCAGACGGTTGCTGAAATAATAAAAATAAAAGTTCAGGTTGAATCAAGCATACCTAGGACAATGTGGAGCCGGCGAGACCACCGATGCCTAGGCGGCACGCCGCCACCCTTGACCCTCCTCCATGCGAGCTCCTGCAGATCCTGCTACGGCCCGCCACCGCAGTCGTCCCCATCCGGATCCATCCCGGGGCCCACGACCGCGGACGTGCCGCCGGAGATCCCGGCCTCAGGCGCCCCCGCGCTGCGCGGCGTCCTCGATCGCCTCTTCACCCACTGGCACCGTCGGCGGCGGGGTCGAGCGAGGGGTCATCGGATCGCCTCGTCGCCGCTCTCCATCTCCTCCTCTTCCTCCGATTCGTCCCCGCTCGAGCGGATCTCCAGGATCTGAGAGAAGAGGAGGGGGATAACCTCTAGGGTGCTTACTGCCAGCCCCCGCCGCCGCTGGACTAAAAGCAGGACGCGCGCCGCCCGCCACCGCTGGACTAAATCAGGACGCGCGCCGCCAGCCGCCGCCGACGCATCGCCTTCGCGCGGACGTCTTCCGCGCCTGCCCGCGGTCCTCCAGTTGAGCGGCGGTGTGCTGCTTCCGAGCGGCCGAAGCATCCTCCTCTCCCGAAGCATCCGCCGCCGTTGTACCCGCATACGCGGACAGGAGGGCGAGACGGCGCGAGCTCGACCTCTGAGCCGGCCGACCGCCGCCTCAATCCACTCGCCGCCCGTGCCGCCGGCCTCCTCCGGGACGACGCTCTCGCCCGCGACTCACCCTCCGCGCCGCCGAGCTCGAAAACGGGAGAAAGGGGACGAGTAGGAGGTGGCCAGATATTTTTGGCAGATGGAGATCTAGGTTTTACCGCGAGGCACGAGGCGGCGGCACCCGTGCTGCTTCTCTCGAGCGCACGGAAGAGGAGTTGGCTGCTTCCTCTTACCGCTGGTCCCATACGAAAACGGGCCCATGCATCATAGACTATGAACAAGCAGCGGTGGGTGAACAAAAACTTACCGCATCCAACGGCCAGTGTGGAAAGCGGGGTCGTGCCAGGTAGAATGAGTGAACGAGATTGATTTGCCCCTCTTGGATGCCTTGGTTGGCCGGGTAGTCTAGGGACATTTATAGAAGAAATATGAAGGAGTAGTTCGTGTCTAGGGTCGAGGCCTTCTGGAAGATGGCCGACGGAACGTTAAAACCGTTGTTGTTGCCAGGGGGCCCCGCACTGTTTGTCTAGTGTTCAGGTTGATCCAGGGGTATGACGTGAAGTTCCATCTCTGCCAGAACCGGTCATAAGGATCCGTCGGATACCTTCATGTAGACATAAGGAAAAACAGGTAAATAAATAGCACAGTACACGCTGAGCTAGCAAAATGAATTTAAGACCATTGACAGACATAATTCAGATCAAATCCAAAAGAATAGTTTAGGTGTGGCAGCATGGTCTCACCTTGTGATGAAGTCGGTGACGCTACCAAATCTGAACCGTTGAAAGTAGCTAATGGATACTGAAGTATTGACAAATGGGTACATGGTATATTCGAGCGGCCTAAGCTCCAACGAAGATATGAATGGAGTTCCTGAACCAAAGTTTATCAGACAGACGGACACGGAGTTGTCCGGAGCAACGGTGAGCACCTCCTTCCATACTGCGAGTGATGGATCCCAATTTGTCAAGTTCACCGCTTCCCAGAAATTGACACCGATATGCAGCCCAAACAGAAATAGTGACCCGTCTCCAGTCTTGTTCAACCTATCATAGTTGCCGTAAGTAAATGTGGCCCTCAGTAGATACTTCATACTGATGTTGGATGGCAGTGTATAGCAATTTCTTGGGCCGTGAGGGAAGCTCCTCAGGGTTTTTTGCTGCTCATTGCCTGCAGCAGCCATGAATTCTGGTAAAATCTTGTGGTTGAAACCACCCCCGACTAAGTCACCGTCAGAATAGTACTGTAATCCTGTGATGCTATCGGTGTAGTTACTACTACTGTTTGTCCATCCACAATCGATGTTTACAAACCCTGCACAACACAACAGAGAGTATGTATATTGGTTCATCTGTTCCAATCAAGCTAAAGATCTATCAGTCTATTCCATATTATGGGCCCGTTTGGTAGTCTGGGTCAATTTGTTGCATCACTGTCAATGGAAATAACGCTTGTTTCAGACGGACCACGAACCAGAAAAGGCCTTTTGTTTGGTTCTCTAGGCGTCTATTTCTGCACCGGATAGTGAAGTGAGGCTCCATTGTTTGGTTCTTCGCATGCTTTTTCTAGCCTCACCTATATAGTAACATGGTGACCTTACCTCACTCATCACTCACTCATCACAAGCATTGGTCCATCGCCGACCACGAAGCTAGCGACCACCATGGCACCGCCGTTCACGCCGGTCGCAAGTATCACCACGTCGCCAACCACGAAGACGAAGACCACCATAACACCGCCGGTCACAAGCATGGACACGTCGTCGACCACGAAGACGAAGACCACCATGGCACCGTCGTTCACGCCGGTCACAAGCATCATCACGTCGCCGACCACGAAGACCAAGACCAACATGACACCTCCGGTCACGCCGGTCACAAGCACCACTACGTCGCCGACCACGAAGACAAACAATACCATGACACCGATGTTCACGCCCGTCACAAGCATCACCATGTAGTCGACCACAAAGACGAAGAACACCATGACATAGCCGGTCATGCTGACCACGAAACATCACCACGTCACCGACCACGAAGAAGAACACCACCATGACACCGTCGTTCACGCCCGTCACAAGCATCACTATGTCACCGTCCACGAAGCTGAATACCACCATAACACCCTCGGTCACGCCGGTCATAGGCATCACACGTTGCCAACCACGAAGACGAACATCACCATGCCACCATCACCATGGATTATCACCTCTTACTTGTCACATATCATCACCACGTCGCCGTCCATGAAGATGGCAAGCGAGAAGTCGAGAAAGAGTACTCTAAACCTTACTCACACATACGTACACATTACAGTATACTTGCGAGTCATTTATCTATTAGTATACGTACACCGAAACAAAAACATGTCAACATGAAAGTCATGCGGAGTGGTGAGGTGAACCTACTCCTCAAAGGAAATTTCAAACGGTTGAGCGTGTGCGACGAATTTAGCAAAATTCACTTCAAACTTCGTACACAAAATTGACGATTTACGATTTACGAAACTCGAAACCGATTGTCAAAATTGATTCATATCATCGATACGCATCTTTTTCGTGTACAACTTATTTTTATTCGAAATATGGTTAAGTTGATTTAAATAGAGGGTGTGTGGAGTAGTGTAAAAGAGAGTGAGCCTAACAAAGTCCACCTGCACAAGTTGCATCGATCGAGCAGAGGAGGAAAAAGAACATGCCAGGCCTGGAGAAACTGCGGATTCGGGTGTAAAACACTGCTTTAACAATCGTGTGATGCAACAACGCGAGTGAACCCACACAATCAAACGGGCCGTTTTGTTTGTCCACCCATGAAAAAAATGGTCCACCCAACATACCAAGCGCGCTGATGTGAACTGATGTTTTTTAAGTTGCACGCTGAAGTCAGCTGAACTGTGCATGCAGATAGAGCATAGCGTAAAAAGGTGCAGAATCTAGAAGGGGAAAAGCTTGGGGAGGGTATATCACTCATGTATTACCAAGACTGGGCTGGGCTCGGACTTGAGTGACCGTGGCCAGGATGAGAAGCAGCGCAAAGATCCATCTCAGCTTTGTGCACGCCGAGCAACTCGAGCTGATCACCATGTGGTGTTCTTTTGTTCTTGCAGTGTCTGTAAGCAAGAAACAGGCGACTTGTGCAGTTATATATATATAGCAGAGAAAGACAAGTGCCACGGTTTAGGTAGTTGATATTTTGTTAGCGTTTTGGTTGACTCAGCCTCGGCGCTAGATTAGCATGCATAGAAACAAAACATCTTCATCATCGTCATTGTCACTATAATTGTAACCTTCTCGTGGAAGAAATGCATGCAACTTGCATTCATCAAAAGAAAAGAAACTGCAGCTTGCCATGTTATTAGGATGAGCCAATCAAAATGCTAACAAAATATAGCCGTCAATAGCCGTGTTATCTTCTGCATGCGACAAACGTACAGCTGCAAGACCAAACTAGAAAACCTTTTAGCGAAGTATAGTCGCAAGATTGAAAGAAAAAAATGACAGCTTGCGGGAACCAATACTACGATGCTACGCTGAACGACCCAGCTAGGCGAGATGACGTCTGCCTGCCGGCGTAATATAATGGTGACCAAGATGTTTTAATTTAAGACCTCAACAAGGATTTTTTTTTCACCCAATCCCATCAGCACGTACAATGGTGAGGAAGATGGCACGTTCAATGGTGATGTCACAGACAAATTAATGGCATAAGATAGCTTACTCCATTTAGAGTAAACCAGAGCCTTGACGGGCCTTCTCGTGAGAGAAATGCAATCAACTTGCATATACTCCCTCGTTTCTAAATTAGGATGCATATAGTTTCAGTTAAACTTAAACTTTAAAAAGTTTAAGAACTATATATACGAAAAAATATCAACATCTAAAATGTTAAATGCACATAATATGAAAATATACTTCATGATAGTTCTAAAAATATTAGTTTGGGATTATAAATATTGACACTTGAGAACCAAGGCATAGCCAGGATGGTGGGTATGGGTTGATGCATGCCTGCCGGCCTGAGTTCGAATCTCCGCATTCGCAACCCAGATTCTACTCACTAAATTTTCTATAAAACTACCAAGGGCTTCTTCCCCTGTAGGCGTCATTTTTTAAAATAAATGTTGACACCTTTTTCTATATAGTTGGTCAAACTTTGAAAATTTTGACGTAATTCAATTATTCAAATATTATAGACATTCTATTTTGGGATAGAGGGAGTATTCATCTTAAGAAAACAGAAAAATACGATTTCAAATGAGTTTAGGTTGCACGTCCACTGTCGTGCAATTTTCCAATCTTTGCCTGCGACAATTAAACGTACTGCTCTTCAGCATGATAACGAAATATGAAGGCCGCACGAACTGGTGCGTTTGATTCCTTCTCTGGACCAATTCGCTACTTTTGGTAGGTTAAAGAACTTGACGACTAAAAAGGAAGACAACTTGCCTGGAATGACCAGACTGAGCTTCTATAAGACTAGCCACAATGGGAGTATCATAAGTAGTATCATGCATGCCATGTTGGCAAAAATCTGATGTGGTGCACCAATTAATGAGGTGAGAGATGAGAGTGGTATCATAAGAGCAATTCCAATAGTATAGCCAACTGTTGGCTATAACAAGATGTCATATCATTTGTAGTCATCGTATAGCTAACATGTACAATAGTTGGCTATAAGAATGTAGTACTTTACTAATATATGGCCCACCATTCACACTCACAAGGTGCCTAAGAGCACGTGCAAGAGCTGGCTATTGCATAGTAGCCCACCTCCCTTCTCTCTCCTCTTCTCTCTCCTCCACCTCATCTAAAATATATTATTTAATGTCTTATAGTCAACTGACTGAACTCTATTGTACTTGCTCTAATATGATACCGTATCATAGCACGTAAAACTAGAAAACTTAATGACAAACACATCATGTACACAAATTTGCATTGAGATTCTACAAAATATTAAATATAATGATACCATAATACTATCTTATGATACTATGCATTGTGGGGGTAGTATCATACACTAGTATCATGAGTATCATGTGCATGATATTAGTGTATGATACTTCCCATTGTGACTAGTCTAAGAACGAATTCTGGTCTGAAGTCTGAACACATGGCGCAACACTCCCGGTCGACGTCTCCTGAGAGTTCTCAATATGGAGTAGTACCACTTTGGAAAAAAGATTACAGCGCTACATAATGAGCTTGCGTTTTTTTCCTTATTAATTACTCCATCTGTTTTATTATTCTTATCATGGTTTTTGTTCAAATTTAAATTAAAATCATGGTAAAAATTATAAGACCGATGAAGTAGTTGTTTATATTAGGATGCATTATTCTTCAAGGATCTCCGGCTTAAGGGGTAGGTGGCTCAGAACCGAGGCGTGAACTCAGAGCGTCCCCAATGAAATCAATTCTCATAAGAAGCTTTTACTTACTCCAAGGTTAGCGCTTTGGTGCGGGGTAGATGGGAAGGGCAAGCGCAGGTGGGGGACCAGAGGGGAGCCCTGGGGCCCCCACACGTGTGGCCGGCGCGGCCCAGGAGGGGGGCGCGCCGCCCTAGTGTGAGGTGGCCCCGTGGCCCCTCCGACTCCGACTCTTCGCCTATTTAAGCCCTGGAGACCTAAAAACGCGATACCAATTGACGAAACTCCAGTAAAGACTCTGTGGGTGCCGCCACCATCGCGAAACTCCGTTTCGGGGGACAGAAGTCTCTGTTCCGGCACCCTGCCGGGACGGGAAAGTACCCCCGGAAGCCATCTCCATCAACGCCATCGCCTCCATCATGCTCCGTGAGTAGTTCCCCCATGGACTACGGGTTCTAGCTGTAGCTAGTTGGTATTCTCTCCCCCATGTACTTCAATACAATGATCTCATGAGCTGCCTTACATGATTGAGATTCAGCTGATGTAATCGGTGTTGTGTTTGTTGGGATCCGATGGATTGTTACATTATGATTAGTCTATCTATAAAGTTGTGAAGTTATTGTTGTTGCAATCTTGTTGTGTTTAATGCTTGTCACTAGGGCCCGAGTGGCATGATCTTAGATTTAAGCCCTATACTTATTGCTTAGATTGTATCTACAAGTTGTATGCACATGTCTATGTCCGGAACCAAAGGCCCCAAAGTGACAGTAAATTGGGACAACTGGAGGGGAAGGCTTAGATATGAGGATCACATGTTTTCACGGCGTGTTAATGCTTTGCTCCGGTGCTCTATTAAAAGGAGTACCTTAATTTCCAGTAGATTCCCTAGAGGCCTGGCTGCCACCGGCTGGTAGAACAAAAGATGTTGTACAAGTTTCTCATTGCGAGCACGTATGACTATATATGGAAAACATGCCTACATGATTAATGATCTTGATGTTCTTTCTTAATGCTATTTCAATCCTATCAATTGCCCAACTGTAATTTGTTCACCCAACACTTGTTATTGGAGAGTTACCACTAGTGTAGATAGTCGGGAACCCCGATCCATCTTTCATCATCGGATACTCGTTCTACATGTCATTGGAAGTAGTATCAACTATTTTCTCGGTGCCATTGCTCTCATATTATCATGTATCGCTGTCGTGTTACTATTACTACTCGCTCTCATATCACCGCTGCTTTCACATCACCCCTGTTACTAGTGCTTTTCCAGGTGCAGCTGAATGACAACTCGGTTGTTAAGGCTTATAAGTATTCTTTACCTCCCCTTGTGTCGAATCAATAAATTTGGGTTTTACTTCCCTCGAAGACTCGTTGCGATCCCCTATACTTGTGGGTTATCAAGACTATTTTCTGGCGCCGTTGCCGGGAGGCATAGCTCTACTCATAAGTTCACCTGGGGAGTACACTCTACCTCTCTCTCTGTTTTTGTTTTACTTTATTTTGTTTTGCCTAGTTTACTTTTGTCTAGTTTATTTGTGCTTAGTTTATTTCTGTCTAGTATTATTTTTCTTAGTTTACTTTTGCCTAGTTTATTTTTGTCTTGTTTTATTTTCCTCATATACCCGAAAATCCATAAAAATTTGAAAAACCGAAAAATTAAAAACTATTGCTATGGGAGAACCTACAACCTATTTGGAGCTTATTGAATTATATAATAATTATAGAGAATCAAGAACGGGTAAAGTTATGAGTGTTGTGATAGAAAAATTGAATACAATTGCTAAAATCTTGCTTAAACGCCATGATATAAACTGTTGCTCTCAACAGGATACTAAGCATCTTAAATTTCAATGTGGCTTTAGTGAGGAAGTTTTAATTAAGAACTATAATTGGAATAGCTATATTCATTTTGGGTTCGAAGAAGTAGAACAATTTGTTTTGTTTATGGGAGCTTCTGAGATCGAATCCTTCATTGCTAAAAATTATGAAACTTGTGTTGTTTGTAAGGACCTTAAAGATTATGTCTCTTCTATTCTTAATTTTTGCATAGAAAGCTACAGTGATAATCCTTATATCATTGATTATAAAGAGAGACTCATTAATGCACAAGAATGCACTCACAATTTGCAGGAACCAGTGGAAGAAGAAATTGATGAACCTGAAAGCTCATTGAATGAAAAAGAGGAGGAAATTGATGAACCTGAAAGCTCATTGGATGAAAAAGAAGAGGAGAGTGATGAACAAAAGGAGAAAGAATGGATTAGCTACCCATGCCAACCTTCTAATGAGAGTAACTCTTTATCTCTTACACTATTTGATTGTCCTCCATGCTTACTGAAGGAGGATGAATGTTATGTTCCTGTGGATTCTCTTGAAATATTACCTGTGAGTAAGACTTGTGAGAATAATTATGCTACTGTTATCTATGATAATCCATGCTACTTTGATAAATCTTATGATAATGCTTTGTTTGTGCCTGATGTCGATATGCATGGTACTAAAGAGTTTTGCTTGGCAAATGTTTATGATAAATCTCTAGATGATGGTCCTATGTTACTTGATAATATTAATTGTACTACTAATGAAAATGGGATTGGAGAGTTCTTGACTTTATCTATGAGTCCCATATCTCTTGAGAATGATCAATCATCTTGTTACATTATTGATAAAAGTGGGTTTGAAAGTTTTAATCCTATTATTTTTGAGCTTGATAAAAATTATATATTTATGGATCATGAAAAGCATGATGTATGTGATAGTTATGTTGTTGAGTTTGTTCATGAAGCTACTGAAAATTATTATGAGAGAGGAAAATATGGTTGTAGAAAGTTGCATGGTACTAAAACACCTCTCTATATGCTTAAAATTTTGAAGTTACTCTTGCTTTACCTTCTTATGCTTGTCACTTTGTTCTTCATGAATTTATTTGTGTACAAGATTCCTATGCATAGGAAGTGGGTTAGACTTAAATGTGTTTTGAATTTGCTTCTTGATGCTCTCTTTTGCTTCAACTCTTATTTTCTTGCGGGTGCATCATTAAAACTGCTGAGCCCATCACTACTAGGAATTAGCTTATAGCCGCACTTTTTACCGCCGGCGCACTCGGTTTGAAGATGCCAGCAGTAAGTTACCGCCGGCGAGTTGGTTTGGGGTTGCCGGGGATAGTCCCCTTACCGCCGGCGAGTTGGAACTGCAAACGCCGGGGGTAAGTTGGACCGAGAGCACCCGAATGGCCCTCCCCTTACCGCCGGTGTTTTGGTCTAGGAGATGCCAGGGGTAATCTAATTACCGCCGGCGAAATCTATGCGCATGCGACAGGGGTAAAGTGTGATCCTATGAGTTATTTGGGCCAAAATTACGGCCGGCGTCTATGTTTCATTTTCGCCGGGGATAAAAGAGACCACGACCCACTGGAAAAGGAGATCACGAATCACGAGTCCAACCAACCGAGTCAATCCCTCTCCTTCGGTCGCAGCCACCGCCGCTCCTCCCCCTCTCTTCCTCCTCGCCGCCCGCGCTCTCTCCCTCCCGATCCGTCCGTCCCCGACCTGCCTGGATCTGCGCTGACTCGACCCGCGCCGCCCGCGCGCGCCATACAGCATCCTCCACCAGGTCCCCGGAGCTCGGCTTCCGCTTCTACCAGGAGGCCAGCCACATCGGCCGCCCCGCCACCGCCGGCGCCGACCTCGACACCGTCACCACCATGGAGGTAACCCCGCCCGCCCTCCTCCCGCCCCCCTCGCCCAGATCTGGCCCTCCGCAAGGAGACGGGCCCAGCCCGGCCGCCGGCGACCTCGCCACGACAGCACATGTACCCCGGCTCCCCTCGAGCTCCTCCGCCAATCCCTCCACACCGCAACACCTGTACCCTCACGGCAGGTCCTACACGAACCCCTTGAATCAACGGCAATCGTTCTCTGCTTCTAAATCAGTGGCCGCCACTACGTATTTTATTCCAGTTTGCAGCACTTGGTAATTGCCTGATTCAGAATACCCGATGGTACAAGTAGAGTTCAGCTAGCCATAGTCTGATTCACTTTGCCCAAATCTGAAACTAGCTACACTAGCGGTACTGCAGTCTAGCAAAACTGAGATATCAATGGATTAAAAAGCACTCCTAATGAGTACTTTTTTGTGTAAGATAATTTAGGACTAGACGTTGTCTTGATTTAATATTTAGAAAGAAGGAGTATGTTCAATCTAGACTATTCTTGGAATGCATTGTTCTTTTGTCCTGGACTACTGCTTTCTTAATATTTATGAACGTGCTTTTGAATAAATTATAGGCGATCTTAATGTTGCAAACACAAGATGAAAGATACTTCTAGACCTTTTTCTTATGTAGAAGAATCTATTATGGTGCTGTTAAAGTACTTTACATGCTGTTGTTATGAATGTTTTGTGCAAAATTGTTGATTTGGTTTGCAGGAGGAGGCGAGGGAGGTGGGGAAGCTGCGGCACCGGAGGCTGGCCAAACTTATTGGCTACTGCTGCAACGGCGACGAGCGGCTGCTTGTCGCCGAGTTCATGCCCAACGATACCCTCGCCAAGCACCTGTTCCACTGTGAGTCCCCCAACTAGCTAGCCGTGAGCTGCGAGTAACTAGTTACCCCTGTTCCACTGATGATTCTACACAACTTAGAAACCTTACCAACTAGCTAGCCCCGAGCAGACTCTCTAGTTAGCCCATGTCATTTGATGATTCTACGCAACTTAGTAATCTCTTGCTTTAGTGGATTTCGATGATTGATGTGGTGAGCAACAGAGCAAGTGCGCAATTTGCACAAGCTGGTTCCGTCTGCACTACTCTACTCCCACTGCAGTTACTTGCAGCATTTTAATGCCCAAATTAAGCCACTGATATCTGAGAAGCTGAATCAATCTTCTCTTGGCTTGTTACATGTGCGTGTATGCTTCTGCTTGAGCTGTGCTGCAGTGAGGCTTATGCGAACGTCGGCAAATCAGCAAGACTCCATTTTGTTTCTTGTTTTATTACTACTACTGCATTTTGGATCCTGGATCGGACACATGCTCTAACTTCTAACTACTCTAGTCGCTTGGTTCTGAATCGGTTTCCTGTATATGCAAAATGAGCCTTAGGTTCCCGTATATGCAAAATGAGCCTTTGATGTAGTATAGCTTCGTTAAGATATTTGTGCATATGCATTTTGGAGTTAGAACCTAGATACTGTAATAATTTGCTTGACTCAAATGCCAACTAATTTTCACTAGTATTATGTTTCCAATTCCTTTCTGCCATGTTCTTGCAAAAAACTAACAAAGAGCATGTGATTTGGTGCTGGTTAATCATTCTAATCAAAGTTGCATCAACAGGACTCTTCCTGCTGGTTATTTGGAGGTCGGAGAGTCTGCAGCATAGGGAACCTCCAGGAAAACTTTGAAAGAAGCTTGTGCAGATGTAGAGATAGTCTCTCCTTTTGTTCAGTTGGACATTCCACTGATTGTGCGTTGTAATATAATACGTGTTCTGTTTAAATAAAATAAAGAGACAACTTGGCATTTACGTTCACTGTGTGGACCTGCTGTTCTTTTTTTAATCCTATACAAACTTACCGCCGGCGAATTGGTCTGTGTGCCAGGGGTAGTTCAAGGTAGTGCTGGCGAATAGGCTAGGCGCCAGGGGTAACAAATACCGCCGGCGAATACAAGAAAGCGCCGGGGATAACATCACGTTACCGCTGGCGAAACGGAAGGTGCCGGCGGTAACCACTTACCACCGGCGAGGTTATCGCCGGCGAATGCGAAGGTGCCGGCGGTAAGCCTTTATGGTGCGCCGGCGGTAAGCTTATTCCTAGTAGTGCATCTTAATGGCTATAAATAAAGCACTTCTTGGGAGATAACCCATGTTTTTATTTTGCTACTGTTTTGTTGTGTTTTGGAAGTTGTTACTACTGTAGCAACCTCTCCTTATCTTTATTTTATTGCAATGTTGTGCCAAGTGAAGTCTCTAATAGAAGATTGATGCTAGATTTGGATTTCTGCACAGAAACAGATTTCTTGCTGTCACGAATTTGGGTATGATTCTCTGTAGGTAACTCAGAAAAATCTGCCAATTTACGTGAGTGATCCTCAGATATGTACGCAACTTTCATTAGTTTTGAGTTTTCTGATTTGAGCAACTGAAGTACCTCTTAAAAATCCGTGTTTACTGGCTGTTCTGTTTTGACAGATTCTGTCTCTGTTTTTTGCATTGTCTCTTGTGGACTTTAAGTGGGGCTTTCTAGACGTGGAGAGCTGTAGCTAATGTTTTATTGAGTTCTTGCAATGTGTCACTACAGGGCCAAGGTGGATTAAAGTTTTTTTGAGTACTAACCCCTCTAATGAAGTTTATGAGAAGTTTGGTGTGAAGGAAGTTTTCAAGGGTCAAGAGAGGAGGATGATATACGATCAAGAAGAGTGAAAAGTCTAAGCTTGGGGATGCCCCGTGGTTCATCCCTGCATATTTCAAGAAGACTCAAGCGTCTAAGCTTGGGGATGCCCAAGGCATCCCCTTCTTCATCAACTTATCAGGTTTCTTCTATTGAAACTATATTTTTATTCGGTCACATCTTATGTTCTTCACTTGGAGCGTCAGTGTGTTTTTATTTTTGTTTATGTTTGAATAAATTTGCATCCTAGCAATCCTTGTGTGGGAGAGATACACACTCCGCTTTTCATATGAACACTTGTGTTCTTCGTTTTACTTTTAACGTTCAATGACAAAAGTTGGAAGCTATTGCATTTATTGCTATTTGGTTGGAAAAAGAAAATGCTTCATATTGTCTTGGATAATTTGATAATCCCTCCGGTCGGATTTAATCGACGCGGAGGGAGGCCAGCGCATACACATGATTAGTTGGTTTGGTGCGTCAATCTTTTGCGACCAGAGGTAGTACTTGGCAATTGTTTTGAGCTCTCAAGTAGATCATGATTAATCTCTTGCATCATGTAGTTTGAACTTATTAGTGGAGAAATACCGTAGAGCTTGTTGAAATTGGTTTGCATGATTGATCTCTCTAAGGTCTAGATATTTTCTAGTAGAAGTGTTTGAGCAACAAGGAAGACAGTGTAGAGTTTTATAATGCTTGCAATATGATCTTATGTAAGTTTTGCTGTACCGGTTCATACTTGTGTTTGCTTCAAACAACCTTGCTAGCCAAAGCCTTGTACTGAGAGGGAATGCTTCTCGTGCATCCAAAACCTTGAGCCAAAACCTATGCCATTTGTGTCCACCATACCTACCTACTATATGGTATTTTCTGCCATTCCAAGTAAATACTTCATGTGTTACCTTTAAACAATTCAAAACTTTATTACTCATTATTTGTGTCAATGTTTCATAGCTCATGAGGAAGTATGTGGTGTTTTATCTTTCAATCTTGTTGGGCAGCTTTCACCAATGGACTAGTGGCTTCATCCGCTTATCCAATAATTTTGCAAAAAGAGTCGACGCGGGGTTCCCAGCCCCCAATTAATCAACCTTCATTAATAATTCTCTTCACGTGTTTTGCTCTGATTCATCAGTAAGCAACTTAATTTTGCAAATAGACACTCCTTCATGGTATGTGAATGTTGGAAGGCACCCGAGGATTCGGTTAGCCATGGCTTGTGTAAGCAAAAGGTTGGGAGGAGTGTCAACCATAATAAAACTAAAATACATGTGTAAACAAAAGAGAAGAGGGATGATCTACCTTGTCTGGTAGAGATAACGTCCTTCATGGGAGCCGCTCTTTGAAAGTCTGTTTGGCAAGGGGTTAGAGTGCCCACTACCATTCGTTGACAACAACAAACACCTCTCAAAATTTTACTTTTATACTCTCTATATGATTTCAAAACTTAAAAAGCTCTAGCACATGATTTAATCCATGCTTCCCTCTGCGAAGGGCCTTTCTTTTACTTTATGTTGAGTCAGTTTACCTACTTCCTTCCATCTTAAAAGCAAACACTTGTGTCAACTGTGCATTGATTCTTACATACTTGCTTATTTGCATTCATCATATTACTCTGTATTGACAATTATCCATGAGATATGCATGTTGAAAGTAAAGCAACCGCTGAAACTTAATCTTCCTCTGTGTTGCATCAATGCTTTTACTTTGAATTTATTGCTTTATGAGTTAACTCTTGTGCAAGACTTTTGATGCTTGTCTTGAAAGTACTATTCATGAAAAGTTTTGCTATATGTTATCTATTTGTTAGCAACTATAGATCATTGCCTTGAGTCACTGCATTCATCTCATGTGCTTTATAATAGTATGATCAAGGTTATGTAAGTAGCATGTCACTACGAAATTACTCTTTTTATCGTTTACCTACTCGAGGGCGAGCAGGAACTAAGCTTGAGGATGCTGATACGTCTCCAACGTACCTATAATTTCTGATGTTCCATGCTTGTTTTATGACAATACTTACATGTTTTGCTTGCACTTTATAATGTTTTTATGCATTTTCCGGAACTAACCTATTAACGAGATGCCGAAGGGCCAGTTGTTGTTTTCTGTTGTTTTTGATTCCAGAAAGGCTGTTCGGGCAATATTCTCGGAATTCGACGAAACAAAGACCCAACACCTTATTTTTCCCGGAACCTTCCAGAAAGTCAAAGGGGGACCAGAGGGGAGCCCTGGGGGCCCCACACGTGTGGCCGGCGCGGCCTGATGGCGTGTAACTCACACGTTCGTTGGGAACCCCAAGAGGAAGGTATGATGCGCACAGCAGCAAGTTTTCCCTCAGAAAGAAACCAAGGTTTATCGAACCAGGAGGAGCCAAGAAGCACGTTGAAGGTTGATGGCGGCGGGATGTAGTGCGGCGCAACACCGGAGATTCCGGCGCCAACGTGGAACCCGCACAACACAACCAAAGTACTTTGCCCCAACGAAAGCAGTGAGGTTGTCAATCTCACCGGCTTGCTGTAACAAAGGATTAGATGTATAGTGTGGATGATGATTGTTTGCGAGAGAATAGTAAAGAACAAGTATTGCAGCAGATTTGTATTTCGGATGTAAAGAATGGACCGGGGTCCACAGTTCACTAGAGGTGTCTCTCCCATAAGATAGCATGTTGGGTGAACAAATTACAGTCGGGCAATTGACAAATAGAGAGGGCATAACAATGCACATACATGACATGATGAATATTGTGAGATTTAATTGGGCATTACGACAAAGTACATAGACCGCTATCCAGCATCATCTATGCCTAAAAAGTCCACCTTCAGGTTATCATCCGAACCCCTTCCAGTATTAAGTTGCAAAATAACAGACAATTGCATTAAGTATGGTGCGTAATGTAATCAATAACTACATCCTCGGACATAGCATCAATGTTTTATCCCTAGTGGCAACAGTATATCCATAACCTTAGAGGTTTCTGTCACTCCCCCAGATTCACGGAGACATGAACCCACTATCGAGCATAAATACTCCCTCTTGGAGTTAAGAGTAAAAACTTGGCCAGAGCCTCTACTAATAACGGAGAGCATGCAAGATCATAAACAACACATAGGTAATAGATTGATAATCAACATGACATAGTATTCTCTATCCATCGGATCCCGACAAACACAACATATAGAATTACAGATAGATGATCTTGATCATGTTAGGCAGCTCACAAGATCCGACAATGAAGCACATGAGGAGAAGACGACCATCTAGCTACTGCTATGGACCCATAGTCCAGGGGTGAACTACTCACTCATCACTCCGGAGGCGACCATGGCGGTGAAGAGTCCTCCGGGAGATGATTCCCCTCTCCGGTAGGGTGCCGGAGGTGATCTCCAGAATCCCCCGAGATGGGAATGGCGGCGGCGGCGTCTCAGTAAGGTTTTCCGTATCGTGGCTCTCGGTACTGGGGGTTTCGCGACGAAGGCTTTAAGCAGGCGGAAGGGCAACGCGGGGGGCCACACGAGGGCCCCACACAACAGGCCGGCGCGGCCCAGGGCCAGGCCGCGCCGCCCTAGCGTGTCGGCGCCTCGTGGCCCCACTTCCTTTCCCCCTCGGTCTTCTGGAAGCTTCGTGCAAAAATAGGCCCCTGGGCGTTGATTTCGTCCAATTCCGAGAATATTTCTTTACTAGGATTTCTGAAA
This sequence comes from Lolium rigidum, assembly GCF_022539505.1. Lineage (NCBI taxonomy): Eukaryota > Viridiplantae > Streptophyta > Magnoliopsida > Poales > Poaceae > Lolium > Lolium rigidum. Next base: position 88,301,441 of record NC_061513.1, read on the forward strand.
CCAAAAACAGCGAGAAGACAGACAATCGGCTCTTCGGCATCTCGTTAATAGGTTAGTGCCGGAAAATGCATAAATACAACATATAATGTGTATAAAACATGTAGATATCATCAATAATGTGGCATGGAACATAAGAAATTATCGATACGTCGGAGACGTATCACGGCCCAGGAGGGGGGCACGCCGCCCTAGTGTGAGGTGGCCCCGTGGCCCCTCCGACTCAGACTCTTCGCCTATTTAAGCCCTGGAGACCTAAAAACGCGATACCAATTGACGAAACTCCAGAAAGACTCCAGGGGCGCCGCCACCATCGCGAAACTCCGTTTCGGGGCACAGAAGTCTCTGTTCCGGCACCCTGCCGGGACGGGGAAGTGCCCCCGGAAGCCATCTCCATCAACGCCATCGCCTCCATCATGCTCCGTGAGTAGTTCCCCCATGGACTACGGGTTCTAGCTGTAGCTAGTTGGTATTCTCTCCTCCATGTACTTCAATACAATGATCTCATGAGCTGCCTTACATGATTGAGATTCATCTGATGTAATCGGTGTTGTGTTTGTTGGGATCCGATGGATTGTTACATTATGATTAGTCTATCTATAAAGTTCTGAAGTTATTGTTGCTGCAATCTTGTTGTTTTTAATGCTTGTCACTAGGGCCCGAGTGGCATGATCTTAGATTTAAGCTCTATACTTATTGCTTAGATTGTATCTACAAGTTGTATGCACATGTCTATGTCCGGAACCAAAGGCCCCAAAGTGATAAAAATTGGGACAACTGGAGGGGAAGGCTTAGATATGAGGATCACATGTTTTCACGGCGTATTAATGCTTTGCTCCGGTGCTCTATTAAAAGGAGTACCTTAATTTCCAGTAGATTCCCTAGAGGCCCGGCTGCCACCGGCTGTTGGACAAAAGATGTTGTACAAGTTTCTCATTGCGAGCACGTATGACTATATATGGAAAATATGCCTACATGATTAATGATCTTGATGTTCTTTCTTAATGCTATTTCAATCCTATCAATTGCCCAACTGTAATTTGTTCATCCAACACTTGTTATTGGAGAGTTACCACTAGTGTAGATAGCTGGGAACCCCGGTCCATCTTTCATCATCATATACTCATTCTACATGTCATTGGAAGTAGTATCAACTATTTTCTGGTGCCATTGCTCTCATATTACTGTATTCTGCTTGCTTTGTGTTACTATTACTACTGCTCTCATATCACTGCTGCTTTCACATCACCCCTGTTACTAGTGCTTTTCCAGGTGCAGCTGAATTGACAACTCAGTTGTTAAGGCTTATAAGTATTCTTTACCTCCCCTTGTGTAGAATCAATAAATTTGGGTTTTACTTCCCTCGAAGACTGTTGCGATCCCCTATACTTGTGGGTTATCAGCGCCCTCCGACCGGTTCCATTTCCGCTGCTCCGCGTCAGTGCGGAAGACGGGCGGGCGTGGCGGCGAGTCGCCGCCGCCCAATCCGGCGCCACGGCCTTGGGAGCCTCCACGGGACGACATCGCGTGGCGGTGGGCTTTCGATCGGTGGCTGGGACGAGCTGGATTGCTCGCCGGAAATGATCAGGGGCGGCGGCGGAGGGAGAGGAACGGCGGAGGGGAGTAGGGTTTGCGACCCGAACTCCCCTCCGCGAACCCTTTTAATAGGGGTCGTTCGGGGACCGATTCGGGCCCTGAACTTATTTTACGGGCCGGCCTATCTTTTCGGTCGCTGATCTGCGATACATTCGGCCCGAACCCGTAAATCCACCGGAAAAGTTCAGTTCCAGCGGGATTTACGGGTTCTGTTAGAGATGCTCTAAGCATGTCGATTGGGTGCCGGACCGTCTCAAATGGTCAACCTGATATTTTTTTTACCATGCAGTTTCATCAACACGTATGTGGTCATGTAAAGAAAGATGGCGGTTGCCAATAATCAAACAAGATTCCGAGCTTTCTGGACCTTGGTAATTTAAAAAAAATCTAAAATGTTTTCGCACTCAAAAAATTCTGGAAAAAAAATGCACGGGTATATATACAGGCCTATTAAGAACGTCTTAATTTCCATCGAGCCTTTTTTTGAAACCACAGTTATCTTGCACAGCCTATAACATACTCCCTCCGCTTAAAATTAGTTAACTAAACTTTATCTAGATACCTATATATTGTATTTATACACTAAAATATATCTAGATACGTACATATATAGAGCTATTTTACGGTGGTTGGCATTGGCACGGAACCTAGGCTTCGTGTGGTTCTATCTAATCTATAAAAAATATAACCGAGCTGATTAAAACAACTCGTAACATTTATTTTGCTTCCACCATCAGAATTGTATATGCGAGCGGCTGAATTTCATTTTTGGTAAATCTATTCATTGCCACGATCGCGCTCAAGCAACATGGCTGTGGTGATGCCGGACAACCTCCATGTCGGCTCCAACCGCCCTCCATCCCGCTCCATCGTCTTCCATCTGAAACTTCTACCATAGCTCCCTCCTCTCCCGGCGTGACCCACCAACCATGCACCACGAGATCTAGGGAGGCCCTGGAAGCCGAGGCTCTCCTCCATCCATGGCCGCTCGCCCTACGCCACTCCTTCAAGGTGATCTCGAGGTCTCTGCTACTTTTTTGGTCGCCCCTCGATCACCCACGAGCTCTCCCCAAACTCGCCCACCAGGATCTCGACCTGCACCACCTCCTCCACCGGTGGTGCCTCCTCCGGCCGCGACTCCTCACTATCGACACCCAGCTCCTCCTCCTGTCGGTGCCCAGCTCCTCATCCCCATCGGCGCTCAGCTGTTCCTCTGGCCTACTCTACATGTTAACAAAAATTTTATACGAACTTTGTACGTGCTTAAGTGAAAATTGTTAGGAGCTGCAGCAGCCGGTGCACATCTACGACCCACTTCTTTTGAGCTTCTTCTTATGCATAAGACGGCTTATGGGTTTCGGTGGGGAAAACTGTGGTGGGGATAAGCTCCTAGAAATTTTTCTTCATGTTCTTTTGGGCTTCTGGAAATCTATCTTATGTAGTGTGTTGAGTTGTGTAAGGGCATCTCCAACGGGGCGATGCAAATCGGTGTCCGCGTGGGTCCATATGCGTCGCGTGGCGGACGCGAAAAAGACTGTTTTTGACCGCGCGTCCGTTTGCACCTGGGGGTGCCTCCAGCGTCCCGACGCATTTCCGCGTCAACATGAATTATGATGTTTGAAAACAACAAAAGAAAGAGTTTCAACGAAGTCATAGTAATTACATCCAAATTTTAAAAAGTCTACATGAAAATAAGATGGTACTCGTCTAGGCATGGTCTTCATGGCCATGCAATGCCCACTGATGCTCAATCAGATCCGTCTATAGCCGTTTGCACACGGTCTCGTCAGTGACTTCTACATTCATATGCAGATAGTCCTCCCAAGATAAAGCTCCAGAGAGTGGCGCAACCAGCTCACCTTGGAATTCCCAGTGGTTCTTATTGCGGCCATCAGGACGCTCGTTCTCAACGATCATGTTGTTCATGATCACGCAGCATGTCATCACCTCATGCATGGTCTTCAGCGACCATGTTCTTGTCGGGTGACGGACAATTGCCCACCGAGCTTGGAGCACACCAAATCCACGCTCCACATCTTTCCTGCAAGCCTCTTGCATCTTAGCAAACCTCATCATCTTCTCGGAGTTTGGATTACGGGCAGTCTTCACCAGTGTGGCCCAGTCAGGGTAGATGCCATCAGCAAGATAATATGGCTTGTCATATTCCATTTCCATTGACCACATAGCTCACCCAGAGAGCTTTGCCTTGCTGTTGGAGATATGCCCAAGAGGCAATAATAAAAGTGGTTATTATATATCTTTGTGTTTATGATAAATGTTTATATACCATGCTATAATTGTATTAACCGAAACATTGATACATGTGTGTTATGTAAACAACAATGAGTCCCTAGTAAGCCTCTTGTATAACTAGCTTGTTGATTAATAGATGATCATAGTTTCATGATCATGAACATTGGATGTTGTTAATAACAAGGTTATGTCATTATATGAATGATGTAATGGACACACCCAATTAAGCGTAGCATAAGATCACGTCATTAAGTTATTTGCTATAAGCTTTCATTACATAGTTACCTAG
>NC_061513.1:88305675-88368985 GCF_022539505.1 Lolium rigidum
TTACCTAGTCCTTTCGACCATGAGATCATGGAAATCACTTATACCGGAAAGGTACTTTGATTACATCAAACGCCACCGCGTAAATGGGTGGTTATAAAGGTGGGATTAAGTATCCGAAAAGTATGAGTTGAGGCATATGGATCAACAGTGGGATTTGTCCATCCCGATGACGGATATATATACTCTGGGCCCTCTCGGTGGAATGTCGTCTATATTAGCTTGCAAGCATATGAATGGTTCATAAGAGACCACATACCACGGTACGAGTAAAGAGTACTTGTCAGGAGACGAGGTTTAACAAGGTATAGAGATACCGATGATCAAACCTCGGACAAGTAAAATATCGCGTGACAAAGGGAATCGGTATCGTATGTGAATGGTTCATTCGATCACTAAGTCATCGTTGAATATGTGGGAGCCATTATGGATCTCCAGATCTCGCTATTGGTTATTGGTCGGAGAGAGATCTCAACCATATCTACATAGTTCGCGAACCGTAGGGTGACACACTTAAGGTTTGATGTCGTATTAGTAGATATTGAATATGGAATGGAGTTCGAAGTTTTGTTCGGAGTCTCGGATGTGATCCAGGACATCACGAGGAGTTCCGGAATGGTCCGGAGAATAAGATTCATATATAGGAAGTCATATTTCCAAGTTTGGAAATGATCCGGTGCATTTATGGAAGGTTCTAGAAGGTTCTAGAAAAGTACGGAAGAAATCACTATGGAAGGCGGAGTCCCGGAGGGACTCCACCTAGCATGGCCGGCCAACCCGAAGGGGTCGAGTCCCAGGTGGACTCCACCTAAGGTGGCCGGCCACCCCCTCCCAAGGAAAGGTGGGAATCCCACCTTGGGTAGGTTTCATGTCATATGGAAGGTTTTGGTTTGGGGTCTTATTCGAAGACTTGTAAACTAACTCTTGGGTGTTCCACCTATATAATGAGGGGCAAGGGGAGGGGGCCGGCCACCACAAGCCCATAGCTTGGCCGCACCCCATAGTGGCCGGCCACCCCCTCTCCCAAACCCTAGCCGCCCCACCTCCTCCACCTCTCCCGCAACGCTTAGCGAAGCTCCACCGGAGATCTCCATCGACACCGCCACCACGCCGTCGTGCTGCCGGGAGCAAGGAGGAGCTACTACTTCCGCTGCCCGCTGGAACAGGGAGAAGGACGTCGTCTTCATCAACACCGAACGTGTGACCGAGTACGGAGGTGCTGCCCGATTGTGGCACCGTCAAGATCTTCCACGCGCTTTTGAAAGCGGCAAGTGATCGTCTACCGCAGCAACGAGAGCCTCCTCTTGTAGGCTTTGGAAATCTTCAAGGGTTAGTCTCGTTCATCCCCTCGTTGCTCCCGTCTTCTAGATTGCATCTTGGCTTGGATTGCGTTCTCGCGGTAGGAATTTTTTTTGTTTTCTATGATATGAATCCCTACACTTGCATGAGCCTGTTGAAAACCGGTGATCGGTGCAACACATTGATGTCATTGTTGGAACCGGCCATGCCTGAATGCCAAATTCATAAATTTTGAGATATGGCAGCTTCAAGAATGACAGTCCCTCACTCCGCATGCCCATTGTACTGACCTTGCCATCCAAATGGACAGTTCTTCCACTCCCAGTGCATGCAAGCTATGCTGCCAATCATTCCTGTAAACCCTCTAGACTCGTTGATAGACAACAGCCGCCTTGTATCCTCAACAGTTGGCTCCCTATAGTAATGCTGTCCGAACACGGCAATCACGGCTCGGCAAAACATGTACATGGCCTCAAGGCAGGTGCTCTCACCCATTCGAAGATACTCATCGAATATATCAGCAGTCATTCCATATGATAGCATGCGAATAGCCGCGGAGCATTTTTGGTAGGACATGAAGCCTAGCGCACCTGTTGCATCGGGCCTGCATTGGAAGTAGGGGTCGTAGTGTGTGACTTCCCGTAGAATGACCATGAACAGCTCCCTTGACATCCTGTACCAGCGCCGGAACATTTTTACTTGAACAACGGATCAGTGAGGTGGAAGTAGTCCTTGTGGAGTCGGAGGTGCCCTTCCACTCTGTTGCGCGGCAGGTTTTTTGAGCGGCCCTTGACAGAGCCCTGGTGCACCGGCCCCTGGTTTGAATTGAACTCGTGGATCATGGAGGCCGTAGTAGTTGCCAATGTCTGCGTGGACTGATCAGACTCATCGGAAGAGGAGTCAACGACCTCCACGTGGAACTTGTCCAACATCTGCCACATGTCCATATGCGTGGGTACGAACTGTGGATCAATGGCCATGCACAATAATTTCAAAAACAAGAGTAAGACACCTACCGGCACAATTGACCGAACAGGTCGTGGGCGGCACAACCGCAACGTTTGGCCCCAAAACAGGCGGCAGGTACGCGCCGGAGCCAACCCTGACTACGATCCTGCTCTCCTGCGCGGCGAGAACCGAGCCGATGACGGGTACTGCGCCGCTGCGGCGGGACGGCGGCGGGTGGGGTTGGGGTGGTGGCGTCGCACTAGGACAACAAAGAAAGGGAAAAGGAAGAAAATCGAAGCGCTCGATTTCACTGTCCCTGACTTGCTGGAGCGGGTAATAAAAGGAGGATGCTCGCCGAGCGTCCGCGGAGACGCAAACCTGGCGTATATTTGGGCCAGGTTTGCGTCGCCGCGGACGGCCCGGTCACTTTACGTCGCCCCGCTGGAGGAGGGCCCAGACACATTTTCGGTCACGGCGGACGCAAACGATCGCTCAGCGTCCGTTTGCGTCGCCCCGTTGGAGATACCCTAATGCCTATAATGCCCTCGAATTTGATATATGCTCTAAATAAGTGATGGCACCATACGTATGATAGTTTTTAGCAGAAAATAACATGTAAACAAATGAGAAAATTTATGAGAAGTCAAACAATAACTAGAATATGGAGTCGCATTATAAATCACTAGTGGTTGGGGTGCCCTTGAGGCACCTCCTCGCTGGTCAGGTGCATACAAATCAGGCCCCTAAGATGGCGACACATATGAGCCTGACATGCATCAAACATAACTAAGAAAGCCTCAATAGATCATTTTTTTATTTAAGTGTTTGCTTAAATGCTGACCAAAGTATCAAAAAGTAAAAATATATTTTTTCCTAACTATGGAGAATCTTACAATATAGGTTTAACAAAAACTGAAAAAAGTAGCAGGTACTTCCAACCTCCCATAAACAGACGAAAAAGATGACAGACACGATTGTTACATTTCTAATGTAGTCTTTCTTAATTGATAGTATCATGACCCGTGATACAAAGCCAGATATTCTTGGGTGTGCTCTCCTTCAACATTGTAGATTTATAGGCCTTGTTGACTCCAAATATCCCAACGTTCTTCTCATCATCCATTGCTTTGGCCATAAAAAGATGAGGGCTTGAGCAGCTCTGGATTTATATCCTGCCACGAATAATACGTATCTCCTTTGACATAGTAAACAACTAAGGTTAGAGGTGTTAAGGAAAATGCAAGAGAAAGAAATTTTCTAACAATGCTGACACTTCAGGGGCCATAGGAGTCATTGCATTTCTTCCCAAATTCTCATCATAACCGTGCATAAGAACAATTAACATTGATGATTAGCCAACACCATAGTTTTGCCAAGCCTAATGATTCCCTGAACTGGATCTAAGACAATTGTTTATTTCTGTGCAAATGTCAAAGTCTAAATTGTAAACTACATGAATTGAAGGGAATAATTATTTATTTATTCAAGCAAATTAACAAACCAGAAAACATGATGTAAGATGTTGTGTAATGGATAGTTCTGCAAATGAGAGAATCTACTAAAGGAACAATCATTTCCAGTCTTGCAAAAAAACATAATACAAGTGTTAAAAAGCTGAAGAGTACTACATGTATTGCACATCACATGCCTTCTAGAGACTATAAACAGAACTATGGGAAATCCAAATCGGCTTCCGGGTGCATATGAACTCGTTGTGGGAAAATATATTTTGAAGTGTCAAATTTTTTTAAAATAAATGTTTGCATGTATGTCTAGATATTCTATGTTCGCACACAAGTTTTCGGGGAAAATAATATTTTTTGTGTCTCGTGTAAAAAAGATAAATTTTGATGCTCCAACACAACTACGTACGGAACATTTTTTGTCTTTTTTATACATGGCACATAATTTGTGTACGTACACCTGGAATTTTATTTCAGATTTTTTTGACATTTTTAAATTCATTTTTAATTATTTTTTATAATAGGTGCATATGTATCTATGAGCCAAAATGCCACCTCCTAGAACTATATGATATTCTAGTTCCGTAAGTAAGAAGCTACAACATGTAATAAATAGCATTTAATGTGTACTGAAACCACCCTAGAAAAAATTGCATACCAAGCAACAAACCTTCTATAGGTTCTGGAATGTGTAATTTATGTGGTGCTGCACAGAAGTGCCATACTCCGGTAACATGTCATATTTTAAAGCTTCAACAACACACCATATAATTGGGCGAGATCGGACCTGCATCTCTTGATCACTTGGCTTTTTTATTTTGATCTCATGCTTTCTTTAAAACGTTGAGGAGGACGCTGCTGGCTCATGGGTCACACATGGCAGCCTCTATAAAAAATAAACATTTTATTTTTTGGAGTTATTTTTTACCCCTAATTTCTGGCTATTTGCCTTTATCTTTTGATCCGTGCCGCCTTTGAAACGTAGAGAACGATACTGGTTCATGGGTTTCACATATCAACCTCTATGAACAATAATATTTCTTTTCTTCGATTTTTTTGACCCTTAATTTTTGGCTACTTATTTTTTTATTTTGATCTCATGTCAGCCTTGAAACGTAGAGGACGCTGCTAGCTCATGGGTTCCACATGTTAGCCTCTATGAACAATAAATCTTTCCTTTGTTGAATTTATTTTTGACCCACAATTTCTGGCTATTTGCCTTTTTTTTGATCCCCTATCGCTTTTAAAACGACGAGGACGATGCTGGAAGGTCGGTCCCACATGTCATCCTCTATGAACAATAAAAGTTTTCTTTGATGGATTTATTTTTGGCCCCTAATTTTTGGCTACTTTATTTTTCTTTTGACCCCCTACCGCCTTGGCTGCCTCATGGGTTTCGCATGTCATCCTCTCTGAACGATGAATGTTTCTTTTCTTGGATATTTTTTGACCCCATAATTTTTGGCTACTTACTTTTTCTTTTGATCCTGTGCCATCTTGGAAACGTTGAGACCGCCGCTGCAAAATGGGACCCGCATGTCATCATCTATGTACAATAAAGTTTCTTTTCTTGGATTATTTTTGACACCTGATATTTGGTCACTTGCATTTTTATTTCGATCTCATGCCGCCTTTGAAACTTTCAGGACTGTTAGAAAAAACATTGAGGACACTACTGGCTCATGGGTCCCACATGTCAGCCTCTATGAATAATAAACCTTTCCTTTCCTTGAGTTATTTTAGACCTCTATTTCTGGATATTTGCCTTTTTTCGATCTCGCGCCCCCTTGAAAACGTTGAGGATGCTGCTGCCTCATGGGTCCCGCATGTCATCCTCTCAGAACGATAAATGTTTCTTTTCTTGTATTTTTTGACCCCTGATTTTCGGCTACTTATTTTTTCTTTCGATCCCCTGTCGCCTTTGAAATGTTGACGACGCTACTACCTCACGGGTCCCGCTTGTCAGCCTCTATGAACAATAAACCTTTCCTTTCTTGGAGTTATTTTTGATCCCTAATTTCTGGCAATTTGTTTTTTTCTCTCGATCCCCTACCGCCTTTGCATAGAGGATGTTTCTGGCTCATAGGTCCCACATGTCAGCCTCTATTAATAATAATGTTTCTTTTCTTGGATTTTTTGACTCCCTGATTTTTGGTTACTTATTTTTCTTTCGATCCCATGCCGCTTTGGAAACGGTGAGACCGCTCCTGCAAAATGGGACCCATATGTCATCCTCTATGTACAAAAATTTATTTTCTTGGATTATTTTTGGCTCCTGATATTTGGCCACTTGCCTTTTTCTTTCGATCTCATGCCGTCTTCGAAATGTTGAGGACGATGCTGGCTCATGTGTCCCACTTGTCAGCCTATGTGAACAATAAACCTTTCCTTTTTTGGATTTATTTTTGACCCCTAATTTTTAGCTATTTGCCTTTTTCTTTTGATCCCCTGTCACTTTTCAAACGATGAGGATGCTGCTGGCTCATGTGTCCCACTTGTCATCCTCTATGAACTCTATGAACAATAAAAGTTTTCTTTGATGGATTTATTTTTGACCCCTAATTTCTGGCTATTTGCCTTTTTCTTTCGATCCTCTACCGCCATTGAAACGTTGAGGACGTTGCTGGCTCATGGGTCTCACATGTTAGCCTCAATGAAAAATTAACCTTTCATTTGATGGATTTATTGTTGACCCCTAATTTCTGGCTATTTGCCTTTTTCTTTCGATCCTCTACCGCCACTGAAACGTTGAGGACGTTGTTGGCTCATGGGTCCCACATGTTAGCCTCTATGAACAGTAAACATTTCCTTTGTTGGATTTATTTTTAGCCCCTAATTTCTGGCTAATTGCCCCTTTCTTTCGATCCCCTGCCGCCTTTGAAACATTGCGGACGCTGCTGGCTCATGGGTCCCACATGTCAGCCTCTATGAACGATAAACCTTTCCTTTCTTGGATTTATGTTTGACCCCTGATTTCGAGCTACTTGCCTTTTTTTTAGAGATCCCCTGCCGCCTTTGAAATATTGAGGATGATGTTGGCTCATGTGTCCCACATGTCAGCCTCTATGAACGATAAATCTTTCCTTTCTTGGATTTATGTTTGACCCCTGATTTCGAGCTACTTGCCTTTTTTTCTAGTGATCCCCTGCCGCCTTTGAAACATTGAGGCCGCTCCTGCAAAATGGGACCCATATGTCATCCATCGCCCCGAGCTCACCTCCCCTCCGCCATGATAGGTTTGCACGCCAAGCACGACGTGTTGTCGAAATCACCTTCCCGGGGTTGCTGCCCCGACGTCCGCGCTAGATCCACTTGCGCCGCCCCCAACTAGCCCTGCAGCCTAACGTCCGCCCCCACGCTGCGACGTGAAAGGAGATCCCCGTCGTCGCCCACTGCCGTACGGGCTTTGCCCATCGAAGCACACCAACAGCGGAGGAGGGGAGGGAAGGCGGATGGGAGGTGGCTGGCCCGGTGGCTAGGGTTTCCGCCACCCCAGTCACCCATGCGGGGACGACGCGGGGTATGTTTTGATTCTCTTACTTTGTCCAATAAGAAGAGAATTATTCGGTTATTTAACAAAAATCCGGATGAAAACCGCTACAAACGGGTTGAGCCCACCACCACAACTAGGGTCGTAAAGATGGATAACCTCCAACCAAAACCGAAAAGAAGGCGTCGTGGATATTATGAGAGGAGCAACCACGGGTTGCTTCAACAAATATGGAGAAGCTAACCCTCACAGAGCCTAGCTGTGCCGCAACATAACCGGTCGCGAGCCGCTTCCTAGCCACACCGTAGGATCGCTAGTCACCAGTTGCCTCTACCATTTAGCCGCACCACAACATCGCTGATCGCTGGATGCCTATGCTCGCCGCTGTAAAATCCGAGGCAACTGGTCTCCGAGGCCGTGCACTTGTCGATTCGATGAAACTGCCACCCATGTTGCCAGAGGACGACAACCTAGATGAGTGAAGATTTCATGGGCCGACACTAGCCCTAAGGCTATGCATTCGATCGAGCTGACTACCCTGCCGCCCTTAACAGTCAAGGTCGCCACCTAGATTGTGCCAATCCGCGTCCCCGCCTACCGCAACAAAACCGCAACAAGTTAAGGGAATAATGTACAACAAAGTGAAGAAATCGAAACTAAAATAGACCAAGAAATAACGCCAACAAACTCTGAACCACATGGAAGCACTCTCAAATCATCCATCTCTGCCTCGGTCAATTACACTGTTTTCTAACCAAAACTCGGGCTAGCAAGGGAAAAATGAGCGGGAGGTGCTATCCACCGAGTCGGTGCTGATGTGGTTGCCGCACACACAACGCCCCGGGTTACTAGTTGGACCGCGTCCCAACATCAGGTAAGACTTTTTTTTCCTTTTCTTTTTTTTTCTATTGTTTCTTTTCTTTTTTAAAAAATATGTTAAAATTCTGAACAATTTTCAGATTTAATTTTTTTCAAATTTGAAATTTTTTTAAAAATAAATCATTTAAAATTTTTGTAGATTTTTCAGATTTGAACATTTTTCAAATTTGAACTTTTTTAAAAAAGAAATCTATTTTTTAAAAAATAGAAGATTTTTCAGATTTGAATTTTTTTTTAAATTTGAACATTTTTTTAGATTTTAGCAATGTTCAAATTAAAACATTTTTCAGATTTGAACAATTTCTAAGAAAAAAATAGAAAAGAGAAAAATGAAATAAAAAAACAGAACAGACAAAACGATTAAGAAAAAAGACTAACACCCAAACTGGGTCGGCCCGTACCGTGCACGGGTGTGTGGTGCGCGATACGGCGCCGACCTGGTCGGTATATAGGAATGGCCCAAACGAACGGGCCGATGTCGGAAGGGCTGTGGCACCTGTTTAGGGTCTACATGCGCAACTCTCGACGGGTGATGCTATATGCCATCCTGGTCGGCCCTTAGGAGACACCGCACACCCCAGGCTTGAGTGCTGGGCCGGCCCAATATTCTCTCTTTTCGTTTTTTCTTCTGCTGTTTCATTTATGTTTCTGCTAGAATATGAACAATTTGAACAACTTTCGGATTTTATAAAAATTTGAATCTGAACCTTTTAAAAATTAGAAAAATAATCAAATCTAAACATTTTTTCGAATTCAATAATTTTCGAGTTTGAAATTATTTTGAACGAATTTCAGATCTAAACTTTTTTTCAAATTTGAACAAATTTGAAATCTGGACTTTTCTCAAAATTGGAAAAAAATTTCAACTTGAAAAAATTTCAAAGTTGAACAAATTTCGAGTTTGAACAAATTTCGAGTTTGAACAAATTTCGAATTTTAATATTTTGAACAATTTTCGAATTTGAACAAATTTCAAAGTTGAACAAATTTCGAGTTTGAAATTTTTTTTGAAGTTGAACAAATTTCGAATTTGAAAAAATTTCAAAGTTCAACAAATTTCTAGTTTGAACAAATTTTGAATTTTAATATTTTGAACAATTTTCGAATTTCAACCAATTTTGATTTTGAACAATTTCAAATCTTAGTATTTTTCGAATTTCTATAATTGTTGAATCTGACCGGTTTTAAGTTTGAATATTGTCGAATTTTAATAATTTTTTAATCATAACAATTTTTGAATCTGAAACAGAAAGAAAACAGAAAAACCAACAGAGAAAAAAAAGAAAGAAGATAACAGGAAACGAAAGGGTCAAAATTCCCGAAAACGCGAATTGGGTTCGGCCCATACGGGGTGTGCGGCGCTGGGTATACACCGACCTGGTCGGTGTATAGGAATTGCCACTCTCGACTCGGTAAGTGCAGTCCGTTCCGCTCTGCCGCTGGGCCGGCCGCCACGGCTGTCAGGCCACACGCGCCACAAGCCCACAAGGAGGCGGCTGAGGAATTGCCGTCGGGCGGCGGCCGAGTGGAGGAATTGCCGTCGGGCGGCCGGCCGGCCGGCCGGCGTCCAGCGTCCAGCGACGACGAGGTATGTCACGTCTCCCCTACATAGCATCAGCCTCGTCATAGTTCAGGTGCCAACTCGCGCATAGCAACTCCACTGGGGACTGGCCTCCCGTCAGATCTCCGCTCTCTCCCTCATTGTCAAGTATGATGATGATGGGATCTCAAGATCATGGTTACCAGCACCAGCCTGCTCGTTTCTACAAGGCGCCTAGCTATAGGTGTCGTTTTGATATACAAGTCCATGCTCAAGCTTGTTCTTCTACACGGCTTTACTGGTAGCAGCAGCACGCACTTTAGTCTAGTAGTTATATATTAGGACTAGTAGTATAAAACGGCAGAATTCTTAAGCAGCAACACTTGAGCTTACCACTTGTTCTAGGATTGATTTCGGAGTTAATGCGTGAGTACCTATTAATAGTTCCTAGTACTACTAATAGATCACCGTGTTCTCACATGGAAGAAGATGCTTCGGTTTGAAAATTACTCCAACTAAACACCAAAGTTCATACAAAAACCCCTCAATCACGACGATGCAGATGAGCACATTACTAAACTTTATCTAACCAAATGTACAAATAACTCAGTATGCATTTTTCTTTCACCGTCCAGATAAGGGGTTTAATTCTGACGGCCCGTCAGTATAACCAGATATAAAGGAGCTCTCCTCGTCAGAAATCATCAACTGGAACTGCTTTCGAGTTTCAGCATCCACGGAGTGCGTACGCCAAGCTGAAGCAGAAACAGACTGCTTTTCGCTCGAAACTGCCGGCAACCACACTTTGAGCCTAGAAACAACCTCGGCCATGGTAGGCCTGTCGATGGCTGCACTCTCGACACAGTTCATGGCAAGGTCTATCACACTCTGCAGGGAACTGGCATCGTACTGATCCAACAACCTCTTGTCCGCGACATCATGAATGCTGCCTTTGGCGATCTTTTGGCGTACCCAGTTTGGTAGGTGAACGGTTTGAGGGGCCATGATTACTGGAGGTTGGCCGGTGATGATCTCCAACAACACAATGCCGTAGCTGTAAACGTCTGTCTTCACAGTGAGTTGGAAAGTTGCATGATACTCAGGGTCGAGGTAGCCAAGAGTTCCAGCAGCAACAGTAGATATGTGTGTGTGAGCATCATCAAAAGCTCGCGAAAGCCCAAAATCAGATATTATCCCCACCAGATTCTTGTCCAGAAGGATGTTGGGGGTCTTCACATCTCTGTGAACTATTGCTGGGGTGCATGACTCATGTAGATACTCCAGCCCTGTAGTTCATTCAAGCTCATACTTTGTCAAACACACATACATATATGACCTTAAGGTAAATGCATATTTAAAATGTGGACCTTGTGCAGCATCAAGTGCGATTTGAAGTCGTTGTTCCCAATTCGCACCATCGTCATCTCCTGCATCAAGACATACTGGATTAATGTAAGTGCCTTCATACGTGCACGGTATCATCATGTCATCAGTCATGGTTATGACTTTAAGAATGTAGGTCTCCTCAGTTTGTTAGCCGCATATCTATAAACATGCCACGGTTATGACTTGAAGAATGTGCAGCTCCAGGAATGCACCTATGGTGGCCTTGCTTCGCTTCTTACTCCATCACTTATGCAAATTTAATTAGTTGGGCATCCTCAAATGTATTTACTAGAAGCAGCCATAAAAGTCTAGGCAATCAATCCAACCTTTAACAAGGAAAATCCAGTTTTAACAATAAAATCCACTATACTGTAGGATGTCAAAAGCCAGACTATGGCTTGATTTTAGAGTTCCATTTTTATGCTTATGACTAGATCCAGCCGATTTTTATATTACACTGCGAAGCATTGTATATTGATAAATATATGAAATAGATGATTCTCAAGGGTTAATGAGAGCTATTGGCGTCTATTTCTCCATTTTTTTGTTGCTTCTACAGGAAGTAAACCCTGAATTTTTCAACTTGCACCTTACATTTGTATTGGTTTTTGGTTTGATATAGGGTTCACCTTTATAATTAGTTAAATTACAAACAGTCTCCGTAAAAGTTCAAATACAACATAGTGAGCATAACGAACTGCAAGTTGTATTGGTTAATTGTACCTAACTCAACTATTCGTGATAGAAACTTCAAAAAAAAGGCAAAATAATAAGGGATAAACCTCCTCTTATAAGTTGTTGAAGATTTCCTCTGGACATGAAGTCATAAACGAGTGCGAGGCATTTCTTGTTTTGGCAATATCCTTTCAAAGCCACAAGATTCTTGTGATGAACTTTGGACAAGGTTTGTACCTGCGGTAACACATGTACTTACTAAACATACCACAGGTGATGCCAATTGCATGTACTGAATATGAACTTGTGTAAAGAGTTTATATGTCTTGCAGAATTCAAGTTTATTTTTGAGAAAAAAATGATTTGGCCTAGTTGGTTCTGTGTTATACCTCGGGGAGGAAGTCTGTTGAGTCTGCAATTGATGTCTCCATAAGCACCTTAACAGCTACTTCGTCGCTATTTTCTAGTGTGCCGTGATAAACCATACCGAAACCTCCCTTTCCAACGATTGTTTTGAAGTCATTTGTTATGAGCTTCAGCTCTGCATACGTGAACCGTCTGATGTCGATATGTAGGGGAGTTTCCTCTTCATACATAGCATAATCCTCGTTGTCTATTGATTTCCCTGCGGAGTCAAGGCGTGGTGTTTTACATCAAAGTTTAGGAATTAAGCTGCCATATAGTGTCTACCACACTTGCATCAGTGACAGAGAATTTTGGAGCATGGGATTTTGTTTTACCTTTCCAGCATAACTTCCAGAGTATGCACATCATTACTAGGAGGGATATCAGTACAACAGGAACTATCACTGCGATGAGTAAGATAGGCATGCTTTTCTTCTTCTTTGAGCAGTACGTATCTTTAACTTTTGAGCATACAGGATTGCCTTCTAATCTAGTGACACAATTACATAACATATCTATAGATCAGCTCAAAATATCTTAGCTGCAGACGCTTTATAAATCATTATGATTATAACATAGCTCCATTTTGTAACAAGACGGAATAATTAATAGCTCTTCTATAAAACTTCTAACTCTAAAAGTAGAAACCACATTATTTCTAAATCGCGCGTAGTTACTATTAAGTCCGCTCCTAGCTCTCATGTTAAATAGCTGATAGATATAAAGCATTATAACCGAGGGCATGTTTTCTTCAATCAATGCAACTGCAAAAGCTTGGTTTGACACACTTGGCACTAAAATTGGCCACCAAAGTTAGTCGCATTCAGAGTTTACGTGTAAAACTAATGGGGCTGATGTTGCACGGTGATATAGAAGGGTGGTGCTTCTTAAGTAGATAGACCAACTTGTGTGGCTTAAGTTTGTCAAGGAAATAAATGTGTCTTAATCAATTATTTAATCCATATTTGCATGATTGCTTCTAAACTTCCACTTATTTCTGCAAGAATAAACTTTAGTTTGAGACTATTCCTTTCTTGTTGTAGTTGTTAGTTTGATCAGAAATAGAAGTATAATGAGGAACTGTGCAGCAGAGCATGACAAACCTGAGATCAAGCAAACCGGCTTGAAATCTTTGAAGAATAGAATCAGGGATTGGTCCATCTATCTTGTTATTTGACAAGTCACTGAAAACTAACAGTTGGAATCATTCATCTAAAATTTGTATCATTAACCAAATATTTAATCAGCAGACTTACAGAACTTTAAGTGACTTTAGCTGATAGTCTGGAATAGCTCCCGTCAAATTGTTGTGTGATAAATCCCTATATATGTTTTGTACTTACGGTCACAAAAGATGTCAACATAATCACATTAGTTCATCAGTATCATATGGTAGGCGCCACTTACAAGTTTTCTAGCGATGTCATGTTCATGAATGATATGGCGAATCCACCTCTCAGTCCACTGGTTGACAGATTTCTGCAAAAACAGATCATTTTTGTAACTCATACTCCCTCCGTTCCTTTCTATAGTGCCTATAGATTTTTGGCATTTGTTTCAGAATATAATGTTCTAGCTTAGCTTTTTTTCAATTACCCTCTCCCCGTTCAGCTTCCAAATCGTTAAGCTCCCAAAATTGTTATGGTAAGTTAGGAAGATATGGATTTCCCAATTTTTACATTGATCTCAAATCGTTCAGCTAGGGGTTTTGTGTAAAAAATACTCTTGCGCTAATTTCCGTGCCAAAAAACAATAGGCACTATAGAATGGAACAGAGGGAGTATTAATTAAGTGATACCATCCACCTAACATGTATTTTCAAGATTATGTAAATACCTTTATGTGGTCCAAGTTATTCTAAATTACTTGTGCTTTCAATATTTCAACTAAACTACATGTGTTTTCCAGGTCTTTATGAGTAAGACATGTGACTGAGTTTCTCCATAGTGATATATATGAATAAGAAAATAGGAACATATCAAGAGCACATGTAAACCAAAAGGGAGCTTTTATGGAGCGTTAGATTGTTTGGGGTTGCATTTCAAAGGAAAAATAATAGTTATGGTGTTTAGATCTAAAAATATATTATGATATAATTCCTGGTTATGTTCTTACACTGTGACAATCCTCGGATTCTGGTTGCTCTTGGAGTGGTCGCAAATCAAACCTTCCCAGGAATACTCTCTTGGGGAGCATGGATCTCCATTCCAGCTTGTTCGTGCCAATTTATAGTACGTCTTGATTTGTTTCATGTAATTGACTACAGCAGCAGAAGACAAGAAAACAAATATGGACGGTGTAAAGTAGCTTTATAAGTTTGGTAGGGGTGTATTCAAAAGATGAAAAGATTAACTTAAGAAACTGCAGTATCAATGCATATGTATGCAAGTATTATATTTTAGTATGACTGTTTGAATTGTACTAATTCATTTATCAACTATGGTCTTCCATACATTAGTGGACCATTAGAAGGTAGCTTACTCAGAACTTGAGTGTAGAACGTACTGAATGAGCTGGTTGATAAACTTGGTCCTATTACTTTAGTGAAGATCGTGACAGTGTAAATTAGAGTCTGGAATTTTCAGATGTCTAGATAGTGAGACCTCGGTCATTAGCATTGGCAACTGCATGATGATCATGTGAATTTGCTACCTACATGGAAAATGTGTAATGCAACTGCAGTACATACATTAATCTTACCATCGCCGGAGTCAGTGGTGAGGCTATCCATACGAACAAGCGAGTACAGTTCAAGCGCGTTGATGAGCGGCGGAAGACTCGAGTTGGATGTCTTGTTCAAGAAAAAGTATCCATACGCGGTCTGCATGAACTGTCCGCTTTTGTACATGCTGTCCACTTGGAATCGTGATGGGGAGAAGTCTGCGAACATCAGTACATCATTGCTGTAGATGTCGAACCTCCTGTTCAGGTTGGTCATGTTGATCTCGGCGAAGTGAAAGATGGGGAGAAGCTGAAGGTCATTGTCCCCTAGATTGGGAGGTGCTGCTACGTTGATGGTAATGGAGGACTGGTTCGTGTCTTTAGTCGTGGCATTCTGCAAGATGGCCGATGACACGTTGAAGGCGCTGTTGCCGGGGAGGCTCTCCATGTTATTGCTGGTGTTCAAGCTGATCATGGAGGAGTAGTCCACGCTCATAGAAAAGCTATCCCACCACCGGTCATAATAGTCCGTCGGATATCTTCATCACTCACAAAGACAAGGAAAAACAGATAAATAGCTGACACCATACATGGTATTTCTGTGTTTACTAGTATTTGTTAGAAGCAATTCCTTGATTCCGAAAACAAAGTAGCAAACACTCTTATATGCGTCAAGCTAGCAAACTAAATTTAAAACTATTGACATGCATATAAACTATTGACAGGCATAGATCTAATCCAAAACTACTCTATTATTATGGATACCAGTCTGCTCGCACCTTGTGATAAAAGTGTTGACGTTGCCAAATCTGAACCGCTGAAAGTTGCTGACTGACACAGAGGTATTGACAAAAGGGTACATCGCATCTAGCAGTGGCCTCAGCTCCAACGTCGATATGAAGGGAACCCCTGAACCGAAGTTTATCAGGCAGACGGACAGAGACTTGCTTGGAGCAACGGTGATCACCTCCTTCCATACCGTTTGTGCTGGATCCGAATTTGACAAGTTTACCGTCGCCCAGAAATTGACGCCGATATGGAGCCCAAACAGAAACAGTGACCCGTCCTGAGTCTTGTTCAACATATCGTAGTTGCCGTAAGTAAATGTGGCCCTCAGTAGATACTTCTTACCGGTGGTGGATGACAGTGTATAGCAGTTTCTTGAGCCGTCAGGGAAGCTCCTCAGGGTTATTTCTTGCTTATTTTCGGAATCAGCCATAAACTCGGGTAATATCTCATGGCTCACACCGCTCTCGACATATTCACCATCGAAAGTGTACGGCATTCCTAAGACGTCGTCCATGTAGCTACTACTGTTTTTCCATCCACAATCGATGTTTATGAACCCTGCACAATGGAGTGTATGTATCAGTTCGTCTGTTTCTGGTTTAAGATCTACTACTAAACACTAGTATGACATATGCCACTAGACACGCAGTAGCTAATGATTTGTTGATTTCTAAGATTCAGTGAAATGAGATTTGTTAAGTTGCACGCTGAAGTTTACTGAACCGTGCGTGCAGATGCAGCAGAGCTTAAGAAAGGTGCGGGAGAAAAAACCAGGAGGATGTGACATGTACTCCGTATTACCTTTAGGAAGCTGGGCTTGGACTTGAATCGTCCTGACCAGGATGAGCAGCGACGCCAAGATCCATGTCAGTTTTGTACTTGTCGGGCAACCGTAGCTCATCACCATCACCATGGTACTCTCTGGTTCTTGCAATGTTTGGGACCAAGGAGCATCCTATCCGGTAACGACTGACTTGTGCAGGCTGTTATATAGAAGAAGAAAATAAGACTTGGACTCGATGCAATGATTAACGACGCGATAAAGAAATGCAACTTACACTGATCTACTGCAACTTCCCATGGAGCTTAGTTTGGCTTTCTCTTTGGATTGCCGTCAGCGTGGCAGCGAAGTCTCACCCGATCGAGGACTCGTGCGGTCGGCCGAACGTTCACATAGCACGAGCTGATATTTCTTTGAACCAGTCTGCTGTGCTAGATTAAAGAACTCTAGCAAATTAACTTTTTTTTTCGAAATGGGGGAAATATCGTCCCAGCTTCTGCATCCACACGGCTTTTTTTATTAGATTATTCACGAAACCTTACAAGAAAAAATACAAAAGATCAAACTCGAAGCAACCTTACTATACCTACAGTGGGATGAAGAGGGTGACAATACACCAACTCAAATCATCCAAAACTAAATGCTTTCTCAGACCGCCCAATAGCATGTGAGAAACACATCCAGTCAAGCAAACTCTCAGCGCACGCCAACGCACACGCCACAGGAGTTGCTCCCGCCGTCTTCCTCGACTCTATCTTCAAGAGAGATCAACGCATTAACCTTGCAAGACCTGCCGTTGATGCCACCATGACGCCAGACGGCTCCACCCTCCTGCACGTATACATCATCCCGCATCTGTCGTCGATACCCTGCAGCCCCATGCCACTGAGACTCAGCGCCAACAATGTGGTAGATGAACACCACTCCACCGAAGTCTGCCAACATCCAGCAGCTGCTCCAAAAACGAAGCCCCAAGAGATAGAACGACGCAAGACGCGCCGCCATCGTCCGATCCGGGAGACCCGGACCTAGGGTTCCCCCCGGAGCAGCACGAGTGAGAAACCGCGGACTGCGTCGACGATGCATTCAAGAAGGTTGCGGCGCGACACGTCGCCATCGTCCGCCAACCGAGGTCGGAACACGGTTTTCACCGGCAGCCGCGCATCCCCAACTCGCCGAGTGTAGTGCCAAGACGGGCAAAGATGACGCCTTCAACAAGGTAACGACGTCGACCGACGCCACCATCATCCGCCAAGACCGAGGTCGAGGCTCAGTTTTCACCGGCCGCCATGACACCCCGGACTAGATCACCATCGCCGGAAACCTGTGTGAGATCCCATGATCCCCCACACGGGACTACCAGCCCCGGCCGACCACCTCCGACAAAGAAGAAGGCCGCCTCCTCCATCGAACCCGAGGTTGCTGCCCCGGGCGTCCTCGAACCGCGGGAGAAACCCAAGGTCACCACCCTGCACCGGCGAGAAGCGGAGGGGATGGCGCAAACCGTCCCACCACCAGCCACCACCGGTGTGCCACCGACGGGAGGTAGGGGAGTCCGCAGCACTCTGGCCACCGCCGCCCCTTCTTCCTCCGACCGCCGCTGCCCCGCCATCACACGGGATGGAGGAGGTCTACCGCCGCCGCCGTCGAGGGGATGACCCAACCGCCGTCCCATCCGCGTCAAGAGGGAAAGCCCACGCGGCGGCGGGAGGAGGAGGGTTGGGGTTGGAGGCGGCTAGGGTTGGGAGGGGTTGGGGGCGGCTGCCTATATTCTAGCAAATTAACTACATTTATAATAAGAGAACAAAAGGAAGAGAGCGTGCACAACCAAACAAAGCCCGGGCCGGGGTGACCGAGCTGAGCTGATACAATTCGAATTCTGGTCTGGTCACACGAGCAACTGCTCCGTGTTGAATTCAACCTTACCTAACAAAGAGTTCCAAAAAGCTATTCGAGGAAAATCACAGAGCTAAGTCGTAACTATAATTGGGTCAAGAATGAAGATAGCGCTTGCTTATTCGGTAAAGCATGAAGATAGGGCTGCTCGCATACGGATTAAGGAAGCCTGGTCAACATTGGGCAGACCTTGTTTTTTTTTTTTTAATGAAAGCAGACAGCTCTGGGTTCATTTGATTAGAAGAAGAACAAGGTTTGCAAAGTTTACAGTCGGGAAGCAACCTGCCCTCCCGGCCGATAGGCGATCGAGCCTGGAGTACACGAGAACTATAGAGAAGTTACAAGTCAGCACCTAGCAACTAACAAACAAGCAAGAACAAAACCTAATCTGGTTCCCGTGTTCTGTGAGCAAGGCCACGAAGCAGAGTACATCCAGAATTTGTCCACCCGTGGTCTGTGAGCAAGGTCACGACTAGCCAAGCAAATGCCTAATGATTTGAACCTGTTTTGAACCCATTGGGTTTTACATTATGCTGGTTTGAACTTGTTTGGACGTATTATTGTTCAGGAGGCGGCTGTTAGGATACACGCGTCACAAGTCCGCAAGGAGGCAGCTGAGCCGCTGCACTGGGCGGCATCCGAGTCGAGAAACTGCCGCCGACACTAGCGTCTGGTTATTACGATTAGGTATGTCGTGTGGTATTGTGGTTGCATTTCCTCCCCTACATAGCATCAGACTATTCATGGTTCATGTGCCAACTCGCGCATACCAAGTTAGCAACTACATCGGGGAGGGCCTCCCGTCAGATCGAGACATCTAGTCCATGCTCAAGATTATTCATCTACACGGCTTTATTGGTTGTAGCACCACATACTTTAATCTAATTATTGTTAGGAATTCTTAAGCAGCAATGCTTCAGCTTGCCGCTTGTTCTACTAGGATTGATTTGGTAGTTAATGCGTGACTACCAAATTTATACAGTAGTTCCTAAGAGTAATAGATCACCGTGTTCTCACATGGGAAGATGCTTCCTGTTTGAAAATTACTCCAACTAAGCATCGGAGTTCATACAAAAATACCCCTCAATCCTCATCCCCCCGCTCCCCACCCCAGTAGGCCAGTTTTAAACGAGAAAGAGTAGGAACTGAAAATAAAATGACTCAATTGCGCTTTATAGACAACAAATGATGATGCAGTTGAGCAAATTACTGAACTTTGTCTAACCAGATGTACAAATTACCCAGTAGGCATTTTCCTTTCACCGTCCAGATAAGGGGTTTAATTCTGACGGCACACCAGTATAACCAGACACGAAGGAACTCTCATTGTCAGAAATGGTCAACTGGAACTGCTTTCGGATTTCGGCATCCATGGAGTTGGTACGCCAAGTTGAAGCAGAAACAAACTGTTTTTCGTTTGAAACTGCTGGCAACCACACTTTCAGCCTTGAAACGACCTCGGCCATGGTAGGCCTGTCCATGGCTGCACCCTCGACACAGTTCATGGCAAGGTCTATCACACTCTGTAGGGAACTGGGGTCGTACTGATCCAGCAGCCTCTTGTCCACGACATCATGAATACTGCCTTTGGCAATATTTTTGCGTACCCAGTTTGGTAGATGAACGGTTTGAGGCTCCATGATTACCGGGGGTTGGCCGGTGATGATCTCCAACAACACAATACCGAAGCTGTAAACGTCTGTCTTCACAGTGAGTTGGAAAGTTGCATGGTACTCAGGGTCGAGGTAGCCAAGAGTTCCAGCAGCAACAGTAGATATGTGCGTGTGAGCATCATCAAAAGCCCGTGAAAGCCCAAAATCAGATATTATCCCCACCAGATTCTTGTCCAGAAGGATGTTGGGGGTTTTCACATCTCTGTGAACTATTGCTGGGGTGCATGACTCATGTAGATACTCCAGCCCTGTAGTTTATTTAAGTTCATACTTTGTCAAACACACATACATATATTATCTTAAGGTAAATTCATATTTGAAATGTGGACCTTGTGCAGCATCAAGTGCGATTTGAAGTCGTTGTTCCCAATTTGCACCGTTGTCATCTCCTGCACCGATCAAGACATACCAGATTAATGTAAGTGCCTTCATACAATCATACGTGCACGGTATCATCATGTCATCCGTCATGGTTATGACTCTAAGAATGTAGGTCTCCTCAGTTTTTGAGCCACATATCTATAAACATGCCATGATTATGGTTTGAAGAATGTGCAGGTCCAGGAATGCACCTATGGTGGCCTGGCCTCGATTCTTACTCCTTCACCCTCAAATGTATTTACTAGAAGCAGCGATAAAAGTCTAGGCAATCAACCCAACCTTTAACAAGGAAATCCAGTTTAACAAGAAAATCCACTATACTGTAGGATGTCAAAAGCCAGACTAGGGCTTCATTTTAGAGTTCCAGTTTTATACTTCTGACTAGGTCCTGCCGATTTTTATATTACACCGTGAAGCATTATATATTGATAAATCTATGAAATAGATGATTCTCAAGGGTTAATGAGAGCTATTGGCGTCTAGTTCTCCATTTTGCTTCTACAGGAAGTAAACCCTGAGTTTGTCATCTTGCATCTTAGATTGTATTGGTTTTTGGTTTGATATAGGGTTCACCTTTATTAGTTAAAGTACTGTAAAAATTTCAAATACAACATAGTGAACAAAACGAACTGCAAGTTGGATTTGTTAATTGTACCTAAGTCAACTATTCGTGATAGAAACTTCAAGAAAAGGCTAAATAATAAGAGATAGACCTCCTTTTATAAGTTGTTGAAGATTTCCTCTAGACATGAAGTCATAAACGAGTGCGAGACATTTCTTGTTTTGGCAATATCCTTTCAAAGCCACAAGATTCTTGTGATGAACTTTGGACAAGGTTTGTACCTGCAGTAACACATGTAATTACTAAACATACCAGAGGTGCCAATTGCATGTACTGAATATGAACTTGTGGAAACAGTTTATATGTCTTGCAGAATTCTAGTTTATTTTGAGAAAAAATGATTTGGCCTAGTTGGTTCTGTGTTATACCTCCGGGAGGAAGTCTGTTGAGTCTGCTATTGATGTCTCCATAAGCACCTTCACAGCTACTTCGTCACTATTTTCTAGTGTGCCATGATAAACCATACCGAAACCTCCTTTTCCAACGATTGTTTTGAAGTCATTTGTTATGAGCTTCAGCTCTGCATACGTGAACCGTCTGATGTCGATATGTAGGGGAGTTTCCTCTTCATACATAGCATAATCCTCGTTGTCTACTGATTTCCCTGCGGAATCAAGAAGTTGTGTTTTACACGAAAGTTTAGGTATTAAGCTGCCATATAATGTCTACTACACTTGCATCAGTGAGAGAATTTTGGAGCATGGGATTTTTTTACCTTTCCAGCATAACTTACAGAGTATGCACATCGTTACTAGGAGGGATATCAGTACAACAGGAACTATCACTGCGATGAGTAAGATAGGTATGCTTTTCTTCTTCTTTGAGCAGTACGTATCTTTAACTTTTGAGCATACGGGATTGCCTTCTAATCTAGTGACACAATTACATAACATATCTATTGGTCAGCTCAAAATATCTTAGCTGCAGACGCTTTATAAAATTATGATTATAACATAGCTCCATTTTGTAACAAGACGGACCAGCTAATAGTTCTTCTATAAATCTTCTAACTCTAAAAGTAAAAAACCACACCATTTCTAAATCGCGCGTAGTTATTATTAGGTCCGCTCCTAGCTCTCATGTTAAAGAGCTCATTCGATATAAAACATTATAGTTACTAGATGGCAGAACATATAACCGAGGGCATGTTTTCCTCAATCAATGCAACTGCAAAAGCTTGGTTTGACACACTTGGCACTAAAATTGGCCACCAAAGCTTAGTCGTATCCAGAGTGTATGTGTACAACTAATGGGGCTGCTGTTGCACGGTGCTATAGAAGGGTGGTGCTGCTTAAGTAGATAGTCCAACTTGTGTGGCTTAAGTTTGGCAAGGAAATAAATGTGTCTTAATCAATAATTTACTCCATATTTGCAATGATTGCTGCTAAACTTCAACTTATTTCTGCAAGAATAAACCTTGGTTTGAGCCTATTCCTTTCTTGTTGTAGTTGTTAGTTTGGTCAGCAATAGAAGCATAATTAGGAACTGTGCAGCAGAGATGACAAACCTGAGATCAAGCAAGCCGGCTTGAAATCTTTGAAGAATAGAATCAGGGATTGGTCCATCTATCTTGTTATTTGACAAGTCACTGAAAAATAATAGTTGGAATCATTCATCTAAAATTTGTATCATTAACCACAAATGTAATCAGCAGACTTACAGAACTTTAAGTGACTTTAGCTGATAGTCTGGAATAGCTCCCGTCAAATTGTTGTGTGATAAATCCCTATATATGTTTTGTACTTAGGGTCACAAAATATGTCAACATAATCTCATTAGTTCATCAGTATTATGTGGTAGGCGGCACTTACAAGTTTTCTAGCGACGTCATGTTCATGAATGATATGGCAAATCCACCTCTCAGTCCACTTGTTGACAGATTTCTGCAAAAAACAGATCATTTTAATACATCTCATATTAACTAAGTGATAGCATCGACCTAACATGTATTTTCAAGATTATGTAAATAGCTTTATGTGGTTCAAATTATACTAAATTACTTGCGCTTTCAATATTTCAACTAAACTATATGTGTTTTCGAGGTCTTTAGGAGTAAGACATGTGACTGAGTTTCTCCATAGTGATATATCTGCATAAGAAACTAAGAACATTTTTTTTCGACAAAGAGCATATATTAATATCAGAGATACCAATTACACCAAGCCTCTGCAACAACGCATTGCCCTAGCGGCATTACGAATACACACATCCAAAAAAGAAAGAAGAATTACAGAAAAAGAAAAGTCCCGCTACGGTAGTTTAATCCTTGAAACATCAGCACTAACATCACCAAGACAACACCAAAAATCCAACTTTTTCAAAAGAGGCGCCTCCAAGAAGGGAACAGTGCACAAGCGCTGTCGTCGCCCGATCAAAGATCTGGTTTTCACCCTGAAGAAGGTCCACACTCTCAAAACAATGCCTTCAACAAGGCCATTGCCAATTAAGGTCAGACCTTAAATTTTCACCCTGAAAGGTAAGACTTTGGCCTTGTCCTGCGCAGTCGCCCCCACTTGCATGCCGCTGCTCCAAGTCATGAAACACCAAGCCAGCTCCTCCTCGCCCCAAAGAATAAAACCTCCATTGACAGTCCTCAAATCTCGGCCTTCATGACATTCTCTGCCAGCACCATGGAACGAGAACATGCCCCATGATATTAACAGCCAGTAGAGCTTCGAAGCGCTTCCTCTGAAACCAAACGGCTAGAGTAAAACACGGGTGCGCACGACCGAGTCCCACCCGATCCAGCAGTCTCCAGGCGTGAATCGCCCATGGAAGATCGCCGCCGGCGCCTCCCGGAACCCGTCACTCTAGCCAGATCAATGGGGATACACCTCCAGCAGATCATCATGTTGACGCAAAATGGAATCCTAGGACCGCCGCCTTTATTCAGGTTGCGCCCCCACGCCGGCAACCATCCCAGGCCGGCGAAGGCTGCCGCCGGAGACATCAAGCGCAGATCGCGTAGTCCGGAGACACCGCAGACGCCTGGCCCCGCCGCAGCCGAACGCCAGCCCTCCACCGGCGACATCAAGGATGGTCATGCCATCCCAGCTGTCGCCGGCTTCAACGCCTCTCTACCTCGCCGTCGGGACACGGTGACAGATCAAAATGACTCACCACCACCATCCGCATGCTGACCATCTCCGACGAAGAAGAGGGCCGCCTCCACCGTCGAACCCCGCGCTGCTGCCACCGGCGACCTCGTGCCGCGGGAGAAGCCCAAGATCACCTCCACGCACCGGCGAGAGACGAGGGGATGCAGCGGCGCAGATCAAGGACCTGGCCGCTGCCCACCACCAGCCACCACCGGATTTTTTTCAGCGAGGAGCCGACGGGAGGCGGGGAGGCCGCAACGCAGATCAAGGTCTGGGCGCCGCCCACCACCATCCACGACCGGTGTGCTGAAGCGTCGAGAAGGAAACTTAGCCACCGTCCCCAGCGCGGCAACGAGGAAAGGCCGCCGCCTCCATGCCCCGCGGGCTTTGCCCGGCGGCGGCGGCGGGAGGCGCGTTAGGGTGCGGGAGGGGTGCGGGAGGGGTCACCAAAGCTAAATTTAAACCACAGTGGAGCTTTTATGGAGCGCTAGGTTGGTTGGGTTGATGCGGTGCATTTCAAAGGAAAAAAAAAATTAGTTACAACGTTTAGATCTAAAAATGTATAGGATATGATTCCTGGTTATATTCTTACACTGTGACAATCCTCGGATTCTGGTTGCGCTTGGAGTGGTCGCAAATCAAACCTTCCCAGGAATAATCTCTTGGGGAGCATGGATCTCCATTCCAGCTTGTTCGTGCCAAGTTATAGTACGTCTTGATTTGTTTCATGTAATTGACTGCAGCAGAAGACAAGAGAACAAATATGGAAGGTGTAAAGTAGATTTATAAGTTGGGTAGGAGGTGTATTCGAAAGATGAAAAGATTAACTTATGAAACTGCGGTATCATTGCATATGTATGCAAGTATTATATTTCAGTATGACTGTTTGAATTGTACTAATTCATTATTAACGATGGTCTTCAATACATTAGTGGACCTTTAGAAAGTAGCTTACTCAGAACTTGTGTAGAACTGAATGAGCTGGTTTCAAAACTTGGTCCTATTAATTTAGTGAAGATCGTGACAGTGTCAAATAGAGTCGGGAATCTTCAGATGTCTAGATACTAGTGAGACCTTGGTCATTAGCATTGGCAACTGCATGATGATCATGTGAATTTGCTACCTAAATGGAAAATGTGTAATGCAACTGTAGTACATACATTAATCTTACCATCGCCGGAGTCAGTGGTGAGGCTATCCATAGGAACAAGCGAGTACAGTTCAAGCGCGTTGATGAGCGGCGGAAGACTCGAGCTGGATGTCTGGTTCAAGAAAAAGTACCCATAGGCGGTCTGCATGAACTGGCCGCTTTTGTACATGCTGTCCACTTGGAATCGCGATGGGGAGAAGTCTGCGAACATCAGTACATCATTGCTGTAGATGTCGAACCTCCTGTTCGGGTTGGTCATGTTGATCTCGGCGAAGTGAAAGATGGGGAGAAGCGGAAGGTCATTGTCCCCTAGATTGGGAGGTGCTGCCACGTTGATGGTAATGGAGGACTGG
This sequence comes from Lolium rigidum, assembly GCF_022539505.1. Taxonomy (NCBI): domain Eukaryota; kingdom Viridiplantae; phylum Streptophyta; class Magnoliopsida; order Poales; family Poaceae; genus Lolium; species Lolium rigidum. The sequence goes on from NC_061513.1 coordinate 88,331,162, forward strand.
TTCGTGTCTCTAGTCGTGGCATTCTGCAAGATGGCCGATGACACGTTGAAGGCGCTGTTGCCGGGGAGGCTCTCCATGTTATTGCTGGTGTTCAAGCTGATCATGGAGGAGTAGTCCACGCTCATAGAAAAGCTATCCCACCACCGGTCATAATAGTCCGTCGGATATCTTCATCACACACAAAGACAAGGAAAAACAGATAAATAGCTGACGCCATACATGATATTTCTGTGTTTACTAGTATATGTTTACTAGTATTTGTTAGAAGCAATTCCTTGATTCCGAAAACAAAGTAGCAAACGCTCTTATATGCGTCAAGCTAGCAAACTAAATTTAAAACTATTGACAGGCATATATACTATTGACAGGCATAGATCTAATCCAAAACTACTCTATTATTATGGATACCAGTCTGCTCGCACCTTGTGATAAAAGTGTTGACGTTGCCAAATCTGAACCGCTGAAAGTTGTTGACTGACACAGAAGTATTGACAAAAGGGTACATCGCATCTAGTAGTGGCCTCAGATCCAACGTAGATATGAAGGGAACCCCTGTACCGAAGTTTATCAGGCAGACGGACAGAGAGTTGCTCGGAGCAACGGTGATCACCTCCTTCCATACCGTTGTTGATGGATTTATATTTGACATGTTTACCGTCGCCCAGAAATTGACGCCGATATGGAGCCCAAACAGAAATAGCGACCCGTCCTGAGTCTTGTTCAACCTATCGTAGTTGCCGTAAGTAAATGTGGCTCTCAGTAGATACTTCTTACCGGTGGTGGATGGCAGTGTATAGCAGTTTCTTGAGCCGTCAGGGAAGCTCCTCAGGGTTATTTCTTGCTTATTTTCGGAATCAGCGATAAACTCTGGTAACATCTCATGGCTCACACCGCTCTCTACATATTCACCATCGAAAGTGTACGGCATTCCTAAGACGTCGTCCATGTAGCTACTACCGTTTTTCCATCCACAATCGATGTTTATGAACCCTGCACAATGGAGTGTATGTATCAGTTTCATCCAAGGTTTAAAATAGCGTGCTAAATGAAATAGCGTCGGCCTCCTTTAAACGCTATGGACGCTATATCGTGCTAATTTCGTGCTATATTTTAAATAGCGTTTAAAAAAATATTAAATATAGTCTAAAAATAAAGATTTCGCTAAGAAAGTTGGATATTTAGTCCAAAAAATGATTGAATCATACATACATAACCACATATAATAAATAGATCTCTATTTTTTCAGAAGGCTAACATTAGTATTCCACAAGGCAACAACATAATATAAATTCTTTATTAAGAATCATCATCATTAGCGATATTAAGTTCTAATCTAGAAAAGGAACCAACATATTGTAGTTCATCACCACGAAAAAGTGAAAGCAACTTAGATTGAAAAAATAGCGCCCTAACGCTATGAAGTTTTAGCACGATATATCATGCTATTTCACAAGTAGCGCCATAGCGAGCAAAATTACTAAAATTTAGCGTAGATCCTCCAAATATGCTATTGCATGGTATTAGCGGAGAAATAGCGCGCTATTTTAAACCTTTTCATCTGTTTCTGGTTTTAGATTTACTAGTACTAAACATTAGTATGACATATGCCACTAGGCACGCAGTAGCTAATGATTTGTTGATTTTTAAGATTCTGTGAAATGAGTAAGTTGCATGCTGAAGTTTACTGAACCGTGCGTGCAGACGCAGCAGAGCTTAAGAAAGGTGCGGGATCTGCACGGAAAAAACCTGGAGGATGTGACATGTATTACCAGAAGGAAGCTGGGCTCGGACTTGAATCGTCCTGACAAGGATGAGCAGCGACGCCAAGATCCATGTCAGTTTTGTACTTGCCGAGCAACGGTAGCTCATCACCATGGTACTCTCTGGTTCTTCCAATGTTTGGAAGCAAGAAGCGCATCCTATCCGGTAACGAGCGACTTGTGCAGGCAGTTATATAGCAGAATAAAATAAAAACTTGGCGTCGATGCAACGATTAACGATTTAGTAAAGAAATGCAACTGATTAACGATGTAATAAATAAATGCAACTTACACCGATCTACAGCAACTTGCCATGGAGCTTAGTTTGTGGCCTTCTCTTTGGTTTGCCGTCAGCGTGGCAGCCAAGTCTCAGCCGATCGAGGACTCGTGCGTTCGGACGAACGACGCAACTCGGTCAGATAGCACGCGCTGATATTTTTTTGAACCAGTCCGCTGTGCTAGATTAAAAAACTCTACCAAACTATACATTCATAATCAGAGAATAAAAGGAAGAGAGACTGCAAAACCAAAGCCCGGGCCGGGGTGACCGAGCTGAGCTGATACAAGACGAATTCTGGTCTGGTCACACGAGCAACTGCTCCCTGTTGAATTCAACCTTACCTAAAAAAAAGAGTTCCAAAAAACACATGGGGCAAAAACACAGAGGTAAGTCGAAACTATAATTGGGTCAAAGAATGAAGATAGCGCTTGCTTATTCGGTAAAGCATGCAGAATTGCAGATAGGGCTTGCTCGCATACGGAAGCCTGGTCAACAATGGGCACAGCTTCCGTACGGCAACTAAAAATCAGCATGAGCAAACCTTGTTATATGTACATATATATTTTACGATAGCAGACATCTGCGTTCGTTCAAAGTTTACAGAAAACTGTAAGCAACCAGCCCTCCCGATAGGCGAGCCTGGAGTACACCACAACTACAGAGAAGTTACAAGTCAGCACCTACCAAATAACAAACAAGCAAGACCAAAGCCTAATCTAGTTCCAGCGTTCTGTGAGCGGCCACGTCCAGAATTTGTCCACCCGTGCTCTTTGAGCATGGTCACGACACTACGGGAACCCGCCAAGGTGCCGACGGCCAGAACCTGGGCCGACGGCCGCCGTCGGCACAGAAGCCCACGCCGTCAGGTCAGAAAAGTGGCCGTCGGCACAGCACCATCAGCGAAGGCCGCCGTCGGCATAGTCTAGCCGTCGGCACACGCCTCGTATGTGCCGACGGCACGTCTCCTAGCCGTCGGCACATAAGCAGGTGGTAGGGCCACCGACAACGGCGTCAGCGGGTGGCAAACGTCGTCTATCTGTGCCGACGGCCAGGCCGTCGGCACAGCTTTCCACTATGTGAGCCAACAGCGTCAGGATCTGTGCTGAGGCAATATTATACCGACGGCGTTGTGCCGACGGCAGCCGTCGGCATAGGCGTGGACCGATGGCAGGTGATGTTGGGCCGACGGCTGCAGGCCGTCGGCAGCTTGGCTAGTTCCCGTAGTGCGACTAGCCAAGCAAATACCTAATGATTTGAACTTGTTTTGAACCCATTGGATTTTACATTATGCTTGTTTGATCTTGTTTGGACGGATTATTCTTCGAGGATCCTGAGCTTGACAGTAGGTGGCTCAGAACCTAGTGTGCACGATTACATTAGGGCACAGACGTACATGAATTATTCAAATATATGAAATGGAAGATACAAATCCAAGCACTACTGGATGCTTTTCCTGATTTATTTGTCGAGCCTACTACCCTCCCACCACACAGGGATTGTGACCATGCTATTCCACTGATCAGTGGAGCACAACCGCCAAATTTACGACCATACAGGGTGCCACACATGCAGAAAGAAGCCATGGAAGAAATTATTATGAAGATGCTGAAAAAAGCAAGCTTAAGTCCATTCTCTTCCCCAGCTGTGATGGTCAGAAAGCGCGATGGCAGCTGGCGTTTGTGCATTGATTATAGACTTCTCAATTCAATCACAATAAAAAATAAATTTCCAATGCCAGTGATTGAGGATCTACTAGATGAGCTCCATGGTGCAGCTGTCTTTACCAAATTGGATCTAAGGTCCGGATACCATCAGATACGAATGAACACGGAGGATATCCCAAAGACAGCCTTCAAAACCCATATGGGTCACTACGAATATGTAGTGATGCCCTTTGGCCTAACAAATGCTCCGGCAACGTTCCAAAATCTCATGAATACAATATTCAAGCCTCACTTAAGGAAGTTCATATTGGTATTCTTCGACGACATCTTGGTCTATAGCAAAAATATGGCACAACACAAAGACCATCTGAAGATTGTGCTACAGCTGCTCCAACAACACTCCTTGTCCTTAAAACTGAACAAATGCACTTTTGCTGTTCCAGAGGTGGAATACCTGGGCCATGTGATATCTGGTGAAGGGGTAGCAACCAAACCACAAAACATACAAGCAATTGTCCAATGGCCAATTCCAAAAACCATCTCCAAGCTCAGAGGCTTCTTAGGTCTTACTGGTTACTATCGGCGCTTTGTTAAAGGCTATGGGAAAATTTGTCGACCACTGCACGACCTCCTCAAGAAGCAATCATTTCAATGGACTGCAGAACATACACATGTTTTTGAACAGCTCAAAACATTGATAACGACTTGCCCCGTGCTAGCACTCCCGGATTTCTCCCAGCCATTCATACTTGAGTCAGACGCATGTGGTTCGGGTATTGGAGCTGTCCTAATGCAGTCAAGCAGACCCCTGGCATACTTTAGCAAAAGTCTGGGTCCTAAAGCATCTGCCCAGTCGTATGCAAAAGAGGCACTTGCTATATTGGAGGCACTTAAGAAATGGCGGCACTACCTTCTCGGCAACAAATTGATCATCAAAACCGACCAACAAAGCCTCAGGTACATGACAACACAAAGGCTGACTGAAGGAATACAACACAAGTTACTTCTGAAGTTGCTGGAATTCGACTATACAATCGAATACAAAAAAGGGAAAGAAGGAAAGAAAACATTGCAGCGGATGCCTTATCTCGCAGAGATGTTCAAGTTCATGCTATGACAGTGTGCGTGCCTGAATGGATCGAAGATGTCAAGCTTAGCTATGTTCTGGACACTGACAGTGGCAAGCTCTTACAGAAAATTGCAAGAGATGTATCTGACCCTCCACAATACACAGTCAGAGATGGAATTATCAAACATGGCAACAAGATATATGTGGGTGCATCAACAAATCTCAGGCTTCAGCTACTGGAAACATTTCATCAGTCAGGGTTGGGAGGTCACTCTGGCACAAAAGCTACATACCAACGTATCAAAAGAATCTTCTGCTGGCCTCACCTTAAGCAGATGGTTGAGAAATTCGTCACTGAGTGCCCAGTCTGCCAGTTGGTCAAAGTGGAGCACACACATCCGGCGGGTCTCTTACAGCCACTCCCTCCTCCAGAGAGACCATGGTCATGCATCACGCTGGATTTCATCGAAGCATTACCAAAATCTGATGGTAAAGAAGTCATTCTGGTAGTGGTCGACCGGCTCACAAAATACGCCCATTTTATTCCAGTGTCACATCCTTATGATGTTGATCAAATTGTCACCCTCTTGCTCGACAATGTCTTCAAGTTGCATGGCTTCCCACTGGAGATGATATCAGATCGTGATTGAATCTTCACAAGCACAGTCTACAGAAACACCATGAAAGCATTTCGAGTGGATCTCAAGTTCAGCACTGCATATCACCCACAAACGGACGGGCAGACTGAGCATGTGAATCAGTGCATCGAGGCGTATCTGCGGAGCATGGTATTTCAAGAACCTATACAGTGGGCAAAGTGGCTTCCTATGGCGGAGTGGTGGTACAACACCTCGTACCATTCGTCACTGAAGATGACACCGTTCGAAGCACTCTACCAGTATGCACCTGACATGATTGGGGAATCAGCATTGACTCCAGACATGTGTCCAACATCCACCAAAACTGTGGTTGAAAGAGATCAGCATCTCGCTACGCTGAAGTAGAACTTGTTACAAGCTCAGCATCGTATGAAGCAGTATGCAGATAAACTGCGAATAGAACGATCGTTTGAGACCAACGACATGGTGTACCTCAAGATTCAGCCTTATCGCCAGAATGCATTTGGGCTTCGAGGATCCCTGAAGCTGCGCTCAAAATACTATGGTCCATTCAAAATCATTGAGCGAGTGGGCGAACTAGCCTACAGGCTTCAGCTTCCTACTACCACATCAATACACCCGGTCTTTCACATCAGCCAGCTCAAGAAGCACGTCGGTAAGAATGCTATTCCCCTCCCCAATGTTCCAATGGTGACACCAGATGGCAAGATCAAGACAGTACCGATGACGATCTTGGACGAGCGCATCATCCAGCGACAGCGAGCACCTGTCAAACAGCTCCTTGTGCACTGGGAAAGCCTGGGTCCAGAAGATGCAACTTGGGAAGATCTGCGTTTCATCCAGGTGGCCTTTCCACAATTCAATCTTGAGGACAAGATTTAACTCAAGCGGGCGGCATTGTCAGTACACTGCAAGGAAGGCATACCTAATACAGGGCTACCGCTATAATAGATTTAATCCTTGTAGACCTTATTGTAAGATTGCACTTATATAGCTCGGCTTGGCCGTGGAGAAAGAAGTAAGAAGAAACATCCTACCAACTATCTAGATGTAGATTAGCAATAGCGTAGCTGGGATCATCACTGATTCGAACTCGAGTTGTATTCCCTATAATTCTTGAGTAATCCCAGTACTTTCGCTGCTAGATCCCTTCCAGGGTGTTACATAAGTCCAACTTTACAGAATTCCTATGAAAATAGACCAAATTGCACTTGCAAATGGAAGTATCGAATCAATTACCTGAGCCTTCCAATATATCATAAAAAACAAAATACACCTGCATGTATGAGTCATTAAATATGAGGTTTAAAAAGAAGCTACTCAACTGAGAATTTAGCATAATTTTCTCCGTTTCAAATGCACACAAACATAAAGATTTACAAAAGTCTAGATAACATTTGTTGGTTTTATTTGGAAAGCGCAAATTTCACATAACTTGAACACACTACAAATAGGCCTATATAGAAAAATGCATGTATGTTCTCATTTTCTCGCAATCGATTTAGGCAATTGTTATTTTCTTGGAATTGCTCATCTTTTTCAACCTGATGTTTCTGTTGACACCACTACGGACATATGGATGCAGCACAACATTCTTGCAGATAAGATAAGTTGCAACAATTAGTGTAAGGTAATATACACAAGTGGCTGAACTCATTTGTGAATACAAACAATGGAAGCGGAAAATCCAAACTATATGGACACTCAAAACATATCCCTATATGTATTCAAAGTTCTACTGGAAGAACGTAAATTACAAAATAGTGGATGCCTATACGCTCTTGCATCGAAATTTAGAACTATATAAATTAGGAATTCTCGATTACAAAAAATAGGTAACACTGAACTAAACTACCTACAGAGACATCGGCAACTAATATTTTGAAAATGAAATGCACCTTTTCTGTATATTAGATGAATAGGGTTGTTTGATGCTCCAGAATAAAAAAAAATATATCCTTTGCATGTAGCACTATTTATTCGACATTACTCAACCTATACATCTGACATCACTCCAGGTTCTCGTTTACTACATCAGACATGAAAATTGGAATAATTCCCTCAGAACGTCAGTTTTATTTTAAAGGAAAGGACACCATATATACTAAATAGATTAGTGCACACTGATCTGACATAAAAAAAATATTGTTTTCAGAGGTGTGGAAATAAGATTATAGTACATATATCAGATGTACTTAGTAATGTGTATTGATCTTAAAATCAACGCTGGTAATCAATACTACTAAAACTTTATCAGTTAGCACATCCATCAGGAACCATAAATAACAGAGGTCAAATGGTAGACAATAGTTATCCACCGTGATCACACAAAACAAATACGTTGGCAGTAGCTTGGAGCGTATCTGCATATGCACAAAAAGTTGTGCTACCAAGATTTGTGTGCATCCAAGTATCTTCACCTTTCCAGATCAGAGGAACGTATCTATATGTGCTAAGGACTTCTGTTTCTTGCATGGTACCTAGAAACAACCATGCTAGTATTGTCTTCCGGTGAAGGGAGCCGGCAACCACTGCAGCAGCTACACAAACTTAAAAGGAAGATGCAAGAGTGTTGCGTACATGGATTCCTGCTATCGGATTCTAGTAAAGGGCGCCGGCCGCTACTGCCGCATACATAGGCTCCTACGCTGCATGCCTGCATCAGTCAACAATCCGATAAGATATCAGTGTGGCCAATAATTTAAAGTTGAGAAGATAGAAAGGTTGCGGAGTACTCCCTCGTACTAAATTTGAGTCAATTAAAAAGGACCGGAGGGAGTACCACCGATCAGTGAGAGCTTGTATTGGATCAGGACAATCGTTTTTAGATATATCTGTACATATCAGTCGAGCTGGATAAACGAAGTTGATGACGATCAGTGGAGCTGGATCAAGGAAGTTGAAGACGAACGCCTCCGCTGTCACCATGAAGCCGGCCATCTCAGACCTCCTCCCATGGCGGCTGGCACCGCTCAGGTCTACTCCACCGACGCTGTAACCACGATTATTGCGAGCTGCAAAGTCCTCCGAGGCTGCTGCTCGCCGGCACAACACGACACGGCGTCGTCCCCCTCCGAAGACTCACCACCGCCGCGACGCCGTTCCGCGGCCCCGGCCACGCCTCGCCGGCACAACACGACACGGCGTCGTTCCCCTCCGAAGACTGACCACCGCCGCGACGCCGTTCCGCGGTCCCGGCCACGCAGCCATGGGAAGGATGGGGGCGAGGCCGGCTGATCGGGGGGGGGGACGGCGGCCATGGGGAGGCTGCGCAGCGGTTGGTGCAGGGCGATTGACATGGATTCCCACGCTGCACCTCAAGGACATCCTTTGTACGACTTGGGAATGCCCTCTAGCCACACCACCGACGGGATGTTCGGCGCGCCGGTGTTTGACGGCTTCATCCTGGACCCAAAACCGGATGCAGTTGTGGTGGATTCATCGGAGAGGAGAGCGGATCACTGCCCGTGTGTCCCCTTGGAAGTGGTGGCCGCCGAGGAAGATGGAGAGAGCGATGGGAGATTGGGGAGAACCGCCAGCATCGATAGGGATTGGGATAGAAACGTCTAGATTGCTCTGTAGTGGGCCAGAGGCACCGCTTTGACCGCTTTAGTTGGGAAGGAAAGAAAAAACCAGACATTACCGTGGCCAATAGAGATTGCTGTAAAAATCAATGTCGTGTCAAGTTCTGATTGGTTAAAAAGCTACCATCAACAGTTCCCAAACTGCTAAAATTTAAGCAAAAGGGGTCAGCTTTTATATGCCCCTACCGTACTCCAGCTTGGTAGTTTCCACCGCCTGTCCAGGGTTGAGCCCTGGGATTTGACGACGGACTTGAAAAGCCACCTACAGACGCTTTACGCCCAATCATTCCGGATAACGCTTGCATCCTCTGTCTTACCGCGGCTGCTGGCACAGAGTTAGCCGATGCTTATTCCTCAGATACCGTCATTGTTTCTTCTCCGAGAAAAGAAGTTGACGACCCGTAGGCCTTCCACCTCCACGCGGCGGTAATAATACTTGAGAATATTCTATTGGTGGCGTATCCACCCCTTTGCTGGCAAACCCCGTACGTCACTGCTAACACACCACTAGTAAGTGGTTACTAGTAGCGTACCGGCCTAGTTGAGATACTAGTAGCGTGCGGGGCTGACACTCTACCAGTAGTTGAGATATTGGTAGGGTGCGGTCCTAGCATGGTACAAGTATCCCTATCACTGGTGGCGCATGTGCACTACCACACACTACTAGTATTTAATACAGACTTAAAGAAATGTTTTGTATACATACAATACAACCTGCATCGGCCATTGCAAGGAAACAGAACCACAAGGATCGAAGTAGCAACATTATTTAACAAAGCAACATCACCTCACAAAACAGTATTAGAAGCTAGATAGAAGTAGCATATTATTAAGAACATATAGCTAGGTAGGTTCGTAGCTATTCCACGGCCAGCTATGCCTCTGCCTCCGTCTCCACCTTGGCCGGTGTGTAATGGACAATGACCCCACCAACAAATCTCGGATAATGGTATCATCAAACGAAGAGTAGTCTCTGCAGTTTTTGTACAAGAAGTAGGTGTTTTCAAATACACCATCTATGTAGAAATGACACTTTGTCTCGGGATCCATCATGTGGAACTCGGTAAGTTGTATCAAACGAAGGCCATAGAAGTAGGTTTGGTTTGCCTCACTGGTGACTTGATGGTCCTCTTGGGTATGAGTAATGTGTCCTGCTCGAGGGTGACTTGAAACTATCCAAATCGATTAATGTCTCTATGTATATGCTCCATGAAGTCACACCTTCTGCGACGGGGGGTAGCCGAGGCAAAATTATATGAAAGAAACAACAAATATAGCAAACGCACAAGTGAACACAACTATATATGATTAACTTAGGGGAATGACGTGTTGAATTTAAACATACCATCATGGTTTCAAAGTCATCCGTGAACACTATGACAAACTTCTTAACCTCGCACCTAACTTGGTCACAATTTGCTCACGGATCTATTTTTTGCATGGTTGGTTATGTTAATAATATTATGAAGCTTAACACGATACACAAGACTCTTTGAAGCACAACCACAATGATCGATCTGTTCCAAGTCATATTTGCATTTGGAAAAAATGTCAAGTATCCATTGCGGTAAAGCCTCATATAAAGACACACGAGGGAAGTGTGTCAGCCAAGGACATTTGGAAAAAATGGCAAGTATCCATTGCGTCCGCACATAATGTGTCAGCCAAGGACACGTGTCGGCTTTGTGAGCACGCCGCGTGGACCAGTAGAAGTTGGACACATCGCCTATTCATCCCCGACACTGCGGCGAATAAAGGCTAGACACATTGACAAATAAAAGTTGGCCGCGTGGACGAGTAGACGTCCGACACGTTGACAAATAAAAGCCGGCCGTGTGGACGAATAGACGTCCGCCACGTGGTTTAGGTTTAGGGTTAGGGTTTAGTGTTAGGGCTAGGGTTAGGATTTAGGGTTAGGGTTAGGATTTAGCGTGGGCTCACATAATTGGGCCCCGCATGCCAATTGGGCTGGACGGCCCGATTCGCAGTCGATAGAGCGCTAGTACGATCAACGGCCCAGTAAAAGCCCTTTTCTGTTTTGGCCCAACACAAATGATATGGCCCATGAGAGCTATGAAACAACTGAAAGGGATATATAATTAATTACAGGCATACTTACTGGATTACATGCATCGTTACTGGGTAACATGCATACTTAATGGATTATAGGCAACGTTACTGGGTTACAGACATATAGTAACGTAAGATCCGATTCAGCGTGCACAGAAGCACTAACATAACAGTTCAAAGTCGTCACATTAGTCCCCCATGGACAAACGCAAAATCAAAATAACAGTTGAAGCGTCGAACATCCCACCTGTTCACGATGTAATCAAGATTACTTAGTCGAAGAGAGCTATTCGATTTTTTCAATGGTCGCGAGCAACTTCCCAAGCTTTGCAAACACCCAACTCTGCATCTCTTTCTTTTCTTTTGCCTTGCTAACCATCTGATCAATTTTAGAGTTCTGGATCTGAATAATATCGCGCAGCTCTTTAATTCTACTCTTCTCTCTCTCCAGTTCTGCAGCAAGCTTGCTCTTTCTGACTCGACAAGGCTGAGAGGACTGATGCACAACCCCCACGTTCTGAAGAAAACTAGGTTGGGAGATTATCTTTGACAGGACATTGTGTACAACCTAAGCCTCATTCTTGCGTCCTCCATCAGCGGTTGGTACAGACAGCTCATGTTCCATCTCAGCCTTGTTTTACAAAGAAACATGGTTATGAAATGCAGCATAATATAACCTTCACATTAGTGATGACTCTTTGAAAGCTGCCTTATGTAAGGGTATTTTACCCTTATCCATTATTTTGGTAACAATGACACCGTGCTAGAGTATTTGGCCTAATACATGTTTGTAAGGTTAATCTCAGGTATTAGCCAGAGAGGCATAAATGGTGTATCAATGGAACAATAAGGCTAAAGGAGACCCCCCACTTCGACAACAATCAAAAGGGGTCTACTGCATCCTGCCGGTCAGAGACCCGGTCCGACCGGGCGGCTGACCGGAAGTGCCCGGTCCAAACCGGGCGGCTGACCGAGGCAGAAGTGTCATGCAGTAGCCCTCCCGGATGGCATTAGCGCAGGGGCGGTTGGCGCCGGGGCGCCCGGCCCTGCGCCTGGTCGACCGGGCGGCTGACCGGAACTGGCCGGCGCAGGGGCCATCCGGGAGGACTACTGCGCGACAATACCCTGATCCGGTCTCGGTCCGGTCAGCCGCCCGGTTTTGACCGGCTGGTCCGGTCCCTGGCCTGGTCGGACCGGGCCCTGCGCCGGACGGCCTGGTCCCTGGTCCGGTTGACCGGGATTCTCGGGGAGAAAGCTGAGGTGGCAAGCTGTCAACGGCCACATTTCAAGTGACACTATATATACCCCTTCTTCTACCTCTGAAGGGGTAGGCACTACACTACAATCTGTTCTTGAGCTCTCTCTCTCTCTCTCATACTCCATTGTTAGAAACATCAAAAGCCTCAGATCTCCCTCCTCCTCCACCCAAACTCAAATCCCTCCGGGGAAACGATAGAGGAGGACCCGATCTACTGTTCTACCAAGCCAAATCTTATTCCCCCTTGTATTCATCAAGAAACTTGCTCTCTAGGGTTCCTTGGAAACCCTAGGTGGGCAAGAGAGGTCCGGAAGCATCCGGGCCGTGGATTTGCTCCTCGACAAGATTGTGAAGGTTTGGAGGCTACCTCAAAGTCTACCACAAGTGAGTGAGCTATTCCTTCGTGGGATAGGCTCCGGAGAATAGGGTGAGCCTTCGTGGCGTGGGGAATCCTTCGTGGGACCTCCACCCCTCCAAACGTGACGTACCTTCTTGCAAAGGAAGGGAACACGGGAATAAACCCTCGTCTCCGCGTGCTATCGGTTATCTCTAACCGAACTCCTTACTTGTGATATAACTGCCTATGAGAGCCTTCGTGCTTGAGTTACTTGTATCCTCATATAGGTTGCTTCACCTACTTTGCATTAGGCTCATTTTTATATTCCGCAAAGCCTAATATTGCAAAGAAAGAATTAAAATCTGTAGAAACCTATTCACCCCCCCTCTAGGTTTACCATCTCTGAACTTTCAATTAGTATCAGAGCCTGGACTCTTATTAAGGGCTTCACAGCCTTAAGAGTGAGATGGATAAACTATTCGAGGGTCTGGATGAAGACTCTAACCTTTCGGTTAAAGAAATGAAATCCAGATTCTTGGCTTATGATGTCGAGAAAAAGAAAAAAGGAGGATGAAGTACAAAGCCAAATGGCACAAATGACTGACATGCTTAAGAACCTGACTAGTGGAACCTCTAGTGGGACTTCGGTTCCTCCGGAAGGTTTCCATCAAGTAAATCATGACTATCCCAAAAACACTTCACCCATGCCTCATATAAACCATAGTGGGAATGTTCCCCATTTTGATGGAACTCACTTTCCTTTTTGGAAATCTTCTATGGAATCTCATATTCGCAGCTGCAGTGTGGAGCTATGGGAGATCATTGTTGATGGATACCGGAAGCCACAAGATCCCACTCGGTTGACCTCCACCGAATTCTACAACCGTCAACTCAATGCCTCCGCACGTGACAAGATTATGAGTGGCATCAACCGCAAGCTACTTGATCAAGTCAATGACATTGACTCCGCTAAAGAGTTGTGGGATCGGATTGTAGTACTCCAAGAGGGAACCGATTTGATCCAATCAGCTCTTTACGAGTCCGCAAAGCAAGAGGCCACTATGTTCATGATTAGAGAAGGAGAATCCGTGGCCGATGCATATGCAAGTCTTGGTGCTCTTAGAGTGAAGGTCAAGGGTCTTAGATGTGAGAAATACAATGACGGCTTTGAGATGAATGAATCATTCATAAAGTCCAAGGTCATTGCCATGATTGCAGTCAAGCAAGAAGACACCAACCTTGCACTCAACTTGCAAATCATTACCAAGAGTGCCGATCTGAACGCCGATGATGTAGTCTCCTATGTGGCAGCCAATGATAACATGGACAAGTCAGGAAAGAGGCTCATGGCAATGAACCGTGTTGATGAAGCCTCACACAACCATGAAGCCTCACACAACCTTGCCCTCAAAGCTAGAGCTGACCATGGAAGAGAAGAAGTCTATGAAATTGAAGAAGATGAAGAGATGACTTCAACTAGTGACATTGCTACCGACTTTGCTTTCTTTGCCAAGAAGTACAAGGCACAGTTTACAATGCTCCTCAATGAGAGTGATGAAGATAGCCACTTTGCAAATGAGTGCCCTTATGAGAAAAGGGTAGACAAGCCAAAGTTTGTCAAAGGGGTCAAGCCAAGATTGAAGCCAAACCCTATCAACGATCGCTACAAGAAGAACAAGGGAAGAGCCTTTGTTGGGGCCGAGTACATGTCCGATGAAGAAGAGGAAGATGAGGAGAAGGAGGCCGGAGTGACCGGTTTGGCTTTCTCCAAGCCCCGGTCACTCTTCACATATGACTACTCCAAGGATTACTCCACGGAGAATGATTTCGGTTCTTCCTTCATGGCAAGAACAACTCAAGATGATGACTCCGATGACTCTCCCTCCTCTACAATCGTTGGCTCTTGTCTAATGGCAAGAGAAACCAAGGGGTATTCCTCCGGTGGTCCAAAATGGGTGTTTGATAGTGGATGCACCAATCATATGACCGGAGGAAGAGGTGTGCTTGACCAATTCATTGAAGATGTAAACAAGAAGTCAAGTATCACCTTTGGTGACAATTCAAAGGGAAAGGTACTTGGGTATGGCAAGGTGGCAATCTCTAAGGACTTGTGCCTTGAGACGGTGATACGTCTCCGACGTATCGATAATTTCTTATGTTCCATGCCACATTATTGATGATATCTACATGTTTTATACACATTACATGTCGTATTTATGCATTTTCCGGCACTAACCTATTAACGAGATGCCGAAGAGCCAGTTTGTCGTTTTCTGCTGTTTTTGGTTTCAGAAATCCTAGTAAAGAAATATTCTCGGAATTGGACGAAATCAACGCCCAGGGTCCTATTTTTGCACGAAGCTTCCAGAAGACCGAGGGGGAAAGGAAGTGGGGCCACGAGGCGCCGACACAACAGGGCGGCGCGGCCTGGCCCTTGGCCGCGCGGCCTTGGTGTGTGGGGCCCTCGTGTGGCCCCCCGCGTTGCCCTTCCGCCTACTTAAAGCCTTCATCGCGAAACCCCCAGTACCGAGAGCCACGATACGGAAAACCTTACTGAGACTCCGCCGCCGCCAATCCCATCTCGGGGGATTCTCGGAGATCGCCTCCGGCACCCCGCCGGAGAGGGGATTCATCTCCCGGAGGACTCTTCACCGCCATGGTTGCCTCCGGAGTGATGAGTGAGTAGTTCACCCCTCGGACTATGGGTCCATAGCGGTAGCTAGATGGTTGTCTTCTCCTCATGTGCTTCATTGTCGGATCTTGTGAGCTGCCTAACATGATCAAGATCATCTATCCGTAATTCTATATGTTGTGTTTGTCGGGATCCGATGGATAGAGAATACTATGTTATTTTGATTATCAATCTATTACCTATGTGTTGTTTATGATATTGCATGCTCTCCGTTATTAGTAGAGGCTCTGGCAAAGTTTTTGCTCTTAACTCCAAGAGGGAGTATTTATGCTCGATAGTGGGTTCATGTCTCCGTGAATCTGGGGGAGTGACAGAAACCTCTAAGGTTATGGATGTACTGTTGCCACTAGGGATAAAACATTGATGCTATGTCCGAGGATGTAGTTATTGATTACATTACGCACAATACTTAATGCAATTGTCTGTTGTTTTGCAACTTAATACCGGAAGGGGTTCGGATGATAACTCGAAGGTGGACTTTTTAGGCATAGATGCATGCCGGATAGCGGTCTATGTACTTTGTCGTAATGCCCAATTAAATCTCACAATATTCATCATATCATGTATGTGCATTGTTATGCCCTCTCTATTTGTCAATTGCCCGACCGTAATTTGTTCACCCAACATGCTATTTATCTTATGGGAGAGACACCTCTAGTGAACCGTGGACCCCGGTCCATCCTTTACATCTCGAAATACAAATCGTCGTTATTGTTCTTTACTCGTTCTTGCAAACAATCATCATCCACACTATACATCTAATCCTTTGTTACAAAGCAAGCCGGTGAGATTGACAACCTCACCTGTTTCGTTGGGGCAAAGTACTTTGGTTGTGTTGTGCAGGTTCCACGTTGGCGCCGGAATCTCCGGTGTTGCGCCGCACTACATCCCGCCGCCATCAACCTTCAACGTGCTTCTTGGCTCCTACTGGTTCGATTAAACCTTGGTTTCTTACTGAGGGAAACTTGCCGCTGTGCGCATCACACCTTCCTCTTGGGGTTCCCAACGGACCTGTCAACTACACGCATCAAGCTAATTTCTGGCGCCGTTGCCGGGGAGATCAAGACACGCTGCAAGGGGAGTCTCCACAATCCAATCTCTTTACTTTGTTTTTGTCTTGCTTTATTTACTTACTTGTTTGCTGCATTATATCAAAACACAAAAAAATTAGTTGCTAGCTTTACTTTATTTACTGTCTTTCACTCTATATCAAAAACACAAAAAATTAGTTACTTGCATTTATTTTATCTAGTTTGCTTTATTTACTACTGCTAAAATGGCCACTCCTGAAAACACTAAGTTGTGTGACTTCACAACCACAAATAATAATGATTTCTTATGCACACCTATTGCTCCACCTGCTACTACAGACAGAATTCTTTGAAATTAAACCCGCTTTATCGAATCTTGTTATGCGAGAGCAATTTTCTCGGTGTTAGTTCCGATGATGCTGCTGCCCATCTCAATAATTTTGTTGAATTGTGTGAAATGCAAAAGTATAAAGATGTAGATGGTGACATTATAAAATTAAAATTGTTTCCTTTCTCATTAAGAGGAAGAGCTAAAGATTGGTTGCTATCTCTCGCCTAAGAATAGTATTGATTCATGGACTAAATGCAAGGATGCTTTTATTGGTAGATATTATCCCCCTGCTAAAATTATATCTTTGAGAAGTAGCATAATGAATTTTAAGCAATTAGATAATGAACATGTTTCTCAAGCTTGGGAAAGAATGAAATCTTTGGTTAAAAATTGCCCAACCCATGGATCGACTACTTGGATGATCATCCAAACCTTTTATGCAGAGATCGAACTTTTCTTCGCGGAACCTATTGGATTCAGCTGCTTGGAGGTACCTTTATGTCCATCACTCTTGGTGAAGCAACAAAGCTCCTTGATAATATGATGATTAATTACTCCGAATGGCACACTGAAAGAGCTCCACAAGGTAAGAAGGTAAATTCGTCGAAGAAACCTCTTCCTTGAGTGATAAGATTGATGCTATTATGTCTATGCTTGTGAATGATAGGACTAATGTTGATCCTAATAATGTTCCGTTAGCTTCATTGGTTGCTCAAAAAAAACATGTTGATGTGAATTTCATTAAAAATAACAACTACAATAATTCTAGGCCATATCCTGCTAATGGTAACTCTTATGGTAGATATGTTTCACCTAATGAGGAAAAGATGTTAGAAATTGAAAGATCCACCCAGAACTTTATGCAATCACAATATGAGCAAAACAAATTGTTTACTAAAACTATGAATGAACAATCTACCTTGTTGAAGAATATAGGAAATCAACTTGAAAATCTGAATATGGAGATTTCTGGGTTGCAAACTAAACTTGCAAATGCTGAAAACCGAATCTCATTCATGTCTGCGTCACAATCTTCTTTAATCAATAAAATGGCTGATAAACCTAAGGATATTGAAAATAAAATTTTTACTACAGCAAATGCCATCCAAGTTAGAATTAATGAGAATATAAGATTGATGGTCGAATTGCATGCTAGGTGGGAAAGAGAAGAAAATGAAAAACTAGCTAAAGAGAATAATGTAGCTAAAGTTTGGACTATTATCACCACTAGTAATGTTAATGATTCACATGTTGCTGCACCTCCTACTATCAATGATAAAATAATTGGTGTTGGCAATGTTACTACTCCTAGTGCAAAGCCCGCAAAATTGCCTGAAACTCGCTAAAACCGCTGAAACCGCTCTGTGATAAAACTCGCTGAAATTTTTTCCAACATTGGGGATGATGATCCCATTGCTGTAGATCATAATGGTTTGGATTTTGATGATTGCCACATCTCTGAAGTTATAAAGTTCTTACAAAAACTTGCTAAAAGTCCCAATGCTAGTGCTATAAATTTGGCTTTCACAAAACATATTACAAATGCTCTCATAAAAGCTAGAGAAGAGAAACTAAAACTTGAAACTTCTATTCCTAGGAAGCTAGAGGATGGTTGGGAGCCCATCATTAAGATGAAGGTCAATAACTTTGATTGTAATGCTTTATGTGATCTTGGTGCAAGTATTTCCGTTATGCCTAAGAAAATTTATAATATGCTTGACTTGCCACCATTGAAAAACTATTATTTGGATGTTAATCTTGTTGATAATGCTATAAAGAAACCTTTGGGGAGAGTTGATAATGTTCGCATTACCGTTAACAATAACCTTGTCCCCGTTGATTTTGTTGTCTTGGATATTGAATGCAATGCATCTTGTCCCATTATATTGGGAAGACCTTTTCTTCGAACTGTTGGTGCTACCATTGATATGAAGGAAGGTAATATTAAATATCAATTTCCTCTCAAGAAAGGTATGGAACACTTCCCTAGAAAGAGAATGAAGTTACCTTTTGATTCTATTATTAGAACAAGTTATGATGTTGATACTTCGTCTCTTGATAACACTTGATATACACTTTCTGCGCCTAGCTGAAAGGCGTTAAAGAAAAGCGCTTATGGGAGACAACCCATGTTTTTACTACAGAATTTTTATTTTACATTTGAGTCTTGGAAGTTGTTTACTACTGTAGCAAACTCTCCTTATCTTATTTTTGTGCATTGTTGTGCCAAGTAAAGTCTTTGATAGTAAGGTTCATACTAGATTTGGATTGCTGCGCAGTAACAGATTTCTTTGCTGTAACGAATTTCGACCTGCCTCTCTGTAGGTAGCTCAGAAAAATATGCCAATTTACGTGCGTGATCCTCAGATATGTACGCAACTTTCATTCAATTTGGGCATTTTCATTTGAGCAAGTCTGGTGCCTCAATAAAATCCATCTTTACGGACTGTTCTGTTTTGACAGATTCTGCCTTTTTATTTCGCATTGCCTCTTTTGCTATGATGGATGAATTTCTTTGTTCCATTAATGTCCAGTAGCTTTATGCAATGTACAGAAGTGTTAAGAATGATTGTGTCACCTCTGAACATGTTAATTTTTATTGTACACTAACCCTCTAATGAGTTGTTTCGAGTTTGGTGTGGAGGAAGTTTTCAAGGATCAAGAGAGGAGAATGATGCAATATGATCAAAGAGAGTGAAAACTCTAAGCTTGGGGATGCCCCGGTGGTTCACCCCTGCATATTCTAAGAAGACTCAAGCGTCTAAGCTTGGGGATGCCCAAGGCATCCCCTTCTTCATCGACAACATTATCAGGTTCCTCCCCCGAAACTATATTTTTATTCCATCACATCTTATGTACTTTGCTTGGAGCGTCGGTTTGTTTTTGTTTTTGTTTTGTTTGAATAAAATGGATCCTAGCATTCATTGTGTGGGAGAGAGACACGCTCCGTTGTTGCATATGGACAAGTATGTCCTTAGGCTTTACTCATAGTATTCATGGCGAAGGTTGAATCTTCTTCGTTAAATTGTTATATGGTTGGAATCGGGAAATGCTACATGTAGTAATTCTAAAATGTCTTGAATAATTTGATACTTGGCAATTGTTGTGCTCATGTTTAAGCTCTTGCATCATATACTTTGCACCCATTAATGAAGAAACACCTGGAGCTTGCTAAATTTGGTTTGCATATTTGGTCTCTCTAAAGTCTAGATAATTTCTAGTATTGAGTTTGAACAACAAGGAAGACGGTGTAGAGGCTTATAATGTTTACAATATGTATTTTATGTGAGTTTTGCTGCACCGGTTCATCCTTGTGTTTGTTTCAAATAACCTTCCTAGCCTAAACCGTGTATCGAGAGGGAATACTTCTCATGCATCCAAAATCCTTGAGCCAACCACTATGCCATTTGTGTCCACCATATCTACCTACTACATGGTATTTCTCCGCCATTCCAAAGTAAATTGCTTGAGTGCTGATGGTGTGTATTTCACACGTTCGTTGGGCAACCCCAAGAGAAAGGTATGATGCGCACAACAGCAAGTTTTCCCTCAGAAAGAAACCAAGGTTTATCGAACCAGGAGGAGCCAAGAAGCACGTTGAAGGTTGATGGCGGCGGGATGTAGTGCGGCGCAACACCAGGGATTCCGGCGCCAACGTGGAACCTGCACAACACAACCAAAGTACTTTGCCCCAACAAAACAAGTGAGGTTGTCAATCTCACCGGCTTGTCGTAACAAAGGATTAACCGTATTGTGTGGAAGATGATTGTTTGCAGAGAAAATAATAAAAAAGTATTGCAGCAGATTTGTATTTCGGTATTAAAAGAATGGACCGGGGTCCACAGTTCACTAGAGGTGTCTCTCCCATAAGATAAAAGCATGTTGGGTGAACAAATTACAGTCGGGCAATTGACAAATAGAGAGGGCATAACAATGCACATACATGTCATGATAAGTATAGTGAGATTTAATTGGGCATTACGACAAAGTACATAGACCGCCATCCAACTGCATCTATGCCTAAAAAGTCCACCTTCGAGGTTATCATCCGAACCCCTTCCAAGTATTAAGTTGCTAAGCAACGAGACAATTGCATTAAGTATGGTGCGTAATGTAATCAACAACTACATCCTCGGACATAGCGCCAATGTTTTATCCCTAGTGGCAACAGCACAACACAACCTTAGAACTTTCCGTCACCGTCCCAGTGTCAATGCGGCATGAACCCACTATCGAGCATAAATACTCCCTCTTGGAGTTAAAAGCAAAAACTTGGCCAGAGCCTCTACTAATAACGGAGAGCATGCAAGATCATAAACAACACATATGCAACAACTTGATAATTAACATAACATGGTATTCTCTATCCATCGGATCCCGACAAACACAACATAGAGTATTACAGATAGATGATCTTGATCATGTTAGGCAGCTCACAAGATCCAACAATGAAGCACAATGAGGAGAAGACAACCATCTAGCTACCGCTATGGACCCATAGTCCAGGGGTGAACTACTCACTCATCACTCCGGAGGCGACCATGGCGGTGTAGAGTCCTCCGGGAGATGAATCCCCTCTCCGGCAGGGTGCCGGAGGAGATCTCCGTAATCCCCCGAGATGGGATTGGCGGCGGCGGCGTCTCCGGAAGGTTTTCCGTATCGTGGTTTTTCTCCTCGGGGGTTTCGCGACGAAGGCTTTAAGTAGGCGGAAGGGCGTAGTCGGAGGGCTGACGAGGGGCCCACACCACAGGGCGGCGCGGGCCCCCCCTTGGCCGCGCCGCCATGTGGTTTCGCCACCTCGTGGCCCCACTTCGTATGCTCTTCGGTCTTCTGGAAGGTTCGTGGCAAAATAGGACCCTGAGTCTTCGTTTCGTCCAATTCCGAGAATATTTCGTTACTAGGATTTATGAAACCAAAAACAGCATGAAAACAAAGAATCGGCACTTCGGCATCTTGTTAATAGGTTAGTTCCAGAAAATGCACGAATATGACATAAAGTGTGCATAAAACATGTAGGTATCATCAATAATATGGCATAGAACATAAGAAATTATCGATACGTCGGAGACGTATCAAGTGCTACCTTTAAAATTTACATTTTTACCTTTACAATATATTGCTCATGGGACAAATAGCTTAAAAACTATTGTGGTATTGAATATGTACTTATGCACTTTATCTCTTATTAAGTTGCTTGTTGTGCGATAACCATGTTTTCTGGGGACGCCATCAACTACTCTTTGTTGAATATCATGTGAGTTGCTATGCATGTCCGTCTTGTCTGAAGTAAGAGAGATCTACCACTTAATGGTTAGAGCATGCATATTGTTAGAGAAGAACATTGGGCCGCTAACTAAAGCCATGAATCATGGTGGAAGTTTCAGCTTTGGACATATATCCTCAATCTCATATGAGAATACTAATTGTTGCTACATGCTTATGCATTAAAGAGGAGTCCATTATCCGTTGTCCATGTTGTCCCGGTATGGATGTCTAAGTTGAGAATAATCAAAAGCGAGAAATCCAAAATGCGAGCTTTCTCCTTAGACCTTTGTACAGGCGGCATGGAGGTACCCCTTTGTGACACTTGGTTAAAACATGTGTATTGCGATGATCCGGTAGTCCAAGCTAATTAGGACAAGGTGCGGGAACTATTAGTATACTATGCATGAGGCTTGCAACTTGTAAGATATAATTTACATAATACATGTGCTTAATTACTACCGTTGACAAAATTGTTTCTTGTTTTCAAAATAAAAGCTCTAGCACAAATATAGCAATCGATGCTTTCCTCTGCGAAGGACCTTTCTTTTACTTTTATGTTGAGTCAGTTCACCTATTTCTCTCCACCTCAAGAAGCAAACACTTGTGTGAACTGTGCATTGATTCCTACATACTTGCATATTGCACTTGTTATATTACTCTATGTTGACAATTATCCATGAGATACACATGTTATAAGTTGAAAGCAACCGCTGAAACTTAATCTTCCTTTGTGTTGCTTCAATACCTTTACTTTGATTTATTGCTTTATGAGTTAACTCTTATGCAAGACTTATTGATGCTTGTCTTTAAGTACTATTCATGAAAAGTCTTTGCTTTATGATTCAGCTGTTTACTCATGTCATTATCATTGTTTTGATCGCTGCATTCATTATATATGTTTACAATAGTATGATCAAGGTTATGATGGCATGTCACTCCAGAAATTATCTTTGTTATCGTTTACCTGCTCGGGACGAGCAGGAACTAAGCTTGGGGATGCTGATACGTCTCGGACGTATCGATAATTTCTTATGTTCCATGCCACATTATTGATGATATCTACATGTTTTATACACATTATATGTCGTATTTATGCATTTTCCGGTACTAACCTATTAACGAGATGCCAAAGAGCCGGTTGTTGTTTTCTGCTGTTTTTGGTTTCAGAAATCCTAGTAAAGAAATATTCTCGGAATTGGACGAAATCAACGCCCAGGGTCCTATTTTTGCACGAAGCTTCCAGAAGACCGACGTGGAAAGGAAGTGGGGCCACGAGGCGCCGACACAACAGGGCGGCGCGGCCTGGCCCTTGGCCGCGCGGCCTCGGTGTGTGGGGCCCTCGTGTGGCCCCCGCGTTGCCCTTCCGCCTACTTAAAGCCTTCGTCGCGAAACCCCCGATGCCGAGAGCCACGATACGGAAAACCTTATTGAGACGCCGCCGCCGCCAATCCCATCTCGGGGGATTCCGGAGATCGCCTCCGGCACCTCGCCGGAGAGGGGATTCATCTCCCGGAGGACTCTTCACCGCCATGGTCGCCTCCGGAGTGATGAGTGAGTAGTTCACCCCTGGACTATGGGTCCATAGCAGTAGCTAGATGGTTGTCTTCTCCTCATGTGCTTCATTGTCGGATCTTGTGAGCTGCCTAACATGATCAAGATCATCTATCCGTAATTCTATATGTTGTGTTTGTCGGGATCCGATGGATAGAGAATACTATGTTATTTTGATTATCAATCTATTACCTATGTGTTGTTTATGATCTTGCATGCTCTCCGTTATTAGTAGAGGCTCTGGCCAAGTTTTTGCTCTTAACTCCAAGAGGGAGTATTTATGCTCGATAGTGGGTTCATGTCTCCGTGAATGCTGGGGAGTGACAGAAACCTCTAAGGTTATGGATGTACTTGTTGCCACTAGGGATAAAACATTGATGCTATGTCCGAGGATGTAGTTATTGATTACATTACGCACCATACTTAATGCAATTGTCCGTTGTTTTGCAACTTAATACTGGAAGGGGTTCGGATGATAACCTCGAAGGTGGACTTTTTAGGCATAGATGCATGCTGGATAGCGGTCTATGTACTTTGTCGTAATGCCCAATTAAATCTCACAATATTCATCATATCATGTATCCGCATTGTTATGCCCTCTCTATTTGTCAATTGCCCGACTGTAATTTGTTCACCCAACATGCTATTTATCTTATGGGAGAGACACCTCTAGTGAACTGTGGACCCCGGTCCATCCTTTACATCCGAAATACAAATCGTCGTTATTGTTCTTTACTTGTTCTTGCAAACAATCATCATCCACACTATACATCTAATCCTTTGTTACAGCAAGCCGGTGAGATTGACAACCTCACTCTGTTTCGTTGGGGCAAAGTACTTTGGTTGTGTTGTGCAGGTTCCACGTTGGCGCCGGAATCTCCGGTGTTGCGCCGCACTACATCCCGCCGCCATCAACCTTCAACGTGCTTCTTGGCTCCTACTGGTTCGATTAAACCTTGGTTTCTTACTGAGGGAAACTTGCCGTTGTGCGCATCACACCTTCCTCTTGGGGTTCCCAATGGACGTGTCAACTACACGCATCAGACGGTCATGCTTGTTGAATCCCTTGGCTATAATTTCCTTTCTATATATCACCTTGCGGATGCCGGTTACAATTCATATTTTAGTAATTATTGTGTGAAAGTCTTTAGGAGTGACAATCTCAAATTTGTCCTTGTTGGATATGTGGAGAACAACCTATATGTGGTTGACCTCTCGAAAGAGAGCCCCTCTCCCTCCACATGTCTATTGGCGGCCAAACATGACGAAGGTTGGTTGTGGCATCGCCGCCTTGGTCATGTTAACATGAGAAATCTTAAACAACTCCTAAAGGGTGAGAACATTGTTGGACTAACCGGCATTTCTTTTGAGAAAGATCGTGTATGCAATGCATGTATAGCTGGAAAGCAACTCAAGAAGAAACATCCTACCAAGAGCATCGCAACCACATCTAGGCCCTTGGAGCTCCTTCATTTGGATATCTTTGGGCCATCACATTATGATACTCTTGGTGGGAGCAAGTATGGACTTGTCATTGTTGATGATTACTCAAGATACTCTTGGGTCTTTCTCCTTAAGTCTAAGTATGGGACCCATAGAGAGTTCATCATCTTCGCCAAGAAGGCTCAACGTATGTATGAATCCGAGATCAAGGCGATTAGGACCGACAATGGCACCGAGTTCAAGAACTACACCATGCAAGAGTTTGTTGATGATGAGGGCATCAAACATGAGTTTTCAGCTCCCTACACCCCTAAACAAATTGGTGTTGTTGAAAGGAAGAACCGGACTATCATTGAGATGGCAAGAACCATGTTGAATGAATTCAACTCACCCCACAACTTTTGGGGAGAAGCCATCTCTACTGATGTCCACTACTCCAACCGGCTCTTCCTCCGCCCCCTCCATAACAAAACTCCATACGAGCTTCTCACAGGTAACAAGCCTAATGTCATGTACATTCGTGTCTTTGGATGCAAATGTCTTGTTAAGAACAATAAAGGGAAGCTTGGTAAATTTGAAACTAGAACCATTGAGGGCACATTTGTTGGATATGCGGAGAACTCCCACGCCTATAGATACTACAACAAGTCCACTGGGACTATTGAAGTATCTTGTGACGTGGTGTTCTTGGAGGATAATGGCTCCCAAGTGGAGCAAGTTGTTCCATGTGTTGCAGGTAATGATGATCCTTCTAATGCCATCAAGCTTATGGGCATTGGACACATCCGGCCCACAGAAGTTCATACTAATGATCGAAGTGATGAAGTAGAAGTATCAAGCACAACCCAAGTGGAGCCTAGCTCAACTCAAGCTGAACCATCAAGTGCAACTCAAGAACCATCCTCCACTCAAGTTGAGTCACATTCCGAAGAACAAGAAGAAAGTCCTCATCCCACTGAGCAAGACCATGATGATGATCAAGAAACATCCTCAACTCATGATCAAGCTCAAGTGGTCCCTCGTGATCAAGTACTAGCAAGAGATGAGTTCATTGATCATGA
This sequence comes from Lolium rigidum, assembly GCF_022539505.1. Classification (NCBI taxonomy): domain Eukaryota; kingdom Viridiplantae; phylum Streptophyta; class Magnoliopsida; order Poales; family Poaceae; genus Lolium; species Lolium rigidum. Next base: position 88,357,178 of record NC_061513.1, read on the forward strand.
AGGAACCATTCGGAAGATCAAGGCTGCTACAAGGGCAAGTGACATGAAAGTAGATCAAGTCCTTGGTAGCATCTCAAAAGGAGTGGTAACTCGTAGACACCATGCATTACTTATCACTTATTGTCAACACCATGCTTTTGTGTCTAGTTTTGAACCACTCAAGGTACATGAAGCCTTGGTTGATCCGGATTGGGTAATTGCCATGCAAGAAGAATTGGAGTGTTTCACTCGTAATGAAGTATGGTCTCTAGTTGAGAGACCCAAGGATCATCGCATCAATGTTATTGGGACCAAATGGGTATTCAAGAACAAGCAAGATGAGAATGGCATAGTCATAAGAAATAAAGCAAGGTTAGTGGCGCAAGGGTTTGCCCAAATAGAAGGTATGGATTTTGAGGATACCTTTGCGTTGGTATCCCGTCTTGAAGCTATTCGCCTTTTGCTTGCATTTGCTTCTTTCCACAATTTCAAACTATATCAAATGGATGTGAAAAGTGCATTTTTGAATGGTCCCCTAAAAGAAACCGCTTATGTGGCTCAACCCCCGGGTTTCGAAGACCCACGCCGACCCAACCACGTGTATTTACTCCATAAGGCACTCTACGGTTTCAAGCAAGCTCCACGTGCTTGGTATGAGTTCCTTAGGGATTTCTTACTACATGATGAGTTTTGCATGGGTACGGTCGATTCCACCCTTTTCACCAAACGGGTTAAAGGGGGTGGCTTATTTATATGTCAAATATATGTTGATGATATTATCTTTGGTGGAACTAACCCCAATCATAACAAAGCTTTTAAGCTATTGATGACTAGGAAATTTGAGATGTCCATGATGGGAGAGTTGAAGTTCTTTCTAGGCTTCCAAGTGAGGCAACTTGCAAAAGGCACCTTCATCTCTCAAGAAAAGTAGGTGAAGGACATGCTCAAGAAGTTCAACATGACCAATGCAAGCCCAATGAAGACATCCATGCCCGTAAAGGGGCAACTTGGCTCATGTGACGGTGAGAAGGATGTGGATATAAAGGTATACCGTTCCATGATAGAATCCTTAATCTACCTTTGTGCCTCTAGGCCGGATATCATGCTAAGTGTAGGGATGTGTGCTCGTTTTCAATCTGCTCCTAAGGAGAGCCATTTGATGGCGGTCAAACGGATTCTAAGATACCTTGTTCTCACTCCTACTCTCCGGCTATGGTATCCAAAGGGGTCAACCTTTGAACTCATTGGCTATTCGGATTCCGCTTAGGCCAGTGATAAGGTTGACCAGAAGTCTACCTCCGGGGCTTGCCAATTTATTGGCCGGTCATTGGTGAGTTGGTCATCTAAGAAACAAAACTCCACCGCTCTATCCACCGCCGAAGCCGAATATATATCTGCGGCATCTTGTTGCACTCAGTTGTTATGGATGAAGCAAACCTTGAAAGACTATGGTTTGTCTCTTGGTACGGTGCCTCTTCTATGTGACAACGAAAGTGCAATAAAGAACGCCAATAACCCGGTTCAACATTGTCGCACCAAACACATTGACATTCGCCATCACTTCCTACGTGACCATGTTGCCAATGGGGACATTGATCTCACTCATGTGGGGACAACATACCAATTGGAGGATATTTTCACTAAGCCTTTGGATGAAGCCCGGTTTGAAAACTTGAGAGGAGAACTTGGTATTCTTGATCATAAAAACTTAGATTGAATAACTTCTTGCACTATATTCTTGCGTTTATCTTGCTATCTAGCTTAGAGGCACATCACATATGGGGATAGTCATCTTACCATACCTTGGTATGATGCATACCTATGTGTGCAACATAAATAGACCCAATGTCATTATATGGACCCAAGCATGTCTCTTCGAGGTCTCATGACATTTGCGCTTTAACATAGGGGGAGTAATCCCCCGCCCCTCATTAAGCCTCAATTGCAAATTGACTACTATATAAGGCTAAATGATCTTATTGCAAAAATCACTTCAAAATGATTCATGATTCTTGATATATATTTCGAATCATGCCCATTGTTGCTATTTGCATCTTGTTTGGATTTTCCCTCCAATGGGTATGCCTAGAGAACCTTGTGTTCCAACCCCATGTCTACGCTCATCTCATCATCATCTATCTATCTATATGTACATGTCATCATCTGAGCATTCACACACAATTGCACAAAAAATAGGGGCAAAATGAGGCAAAACATGTCAAAAAGTTGTTGGCCGGTAACTGGCCTAGTTGGACCGGCCTCTGCGCCGGCCCACCCGGTGCCAGGCTTGGTCGACCGGGCGGCAAACCGGACGTGCGGCTGATTAAGTGGGGAGGAGGTTACCCCTTGGGGGTATTCTTCCTCACTTCCCCCCCCCCCACCATACACACCATGGCCGCCGCCTCCATCATCTCCACCTCTTCCTAGAGCCTTCCCACCACTAGAAACCTCTCAAACTTCACCATATCATAGATCGGGACACTTGCATCATCTCCACCAAGGGTTTTGGTCCCTCTCAAGCTACTTTTGGAGATCTTGAGGATTTGGCTCTCAAGCTCTCCCTAGGTGTTCTCCTTGTTCCCTTGAGCAAGGAGGACCATGTCTTCGGGTAAATTGTTCTCCCTTTCCCTCTATCTCTAAGTCCTCCTCACACATTGCATATTCTTGAGGAAAAGTTGAGAAATTTAGGGTTAGGGTTAGAGTTTGTAAGTCCTCATGCCATTAGAGTGTATCACACCACTATGCACATATTCCACTCTATTGCTATAGTATATGGTCAAGTTTATGAGTTTTTGAATTTCTGGGCAAATCTCACAATTCGACAGAACCCGGCCCCAGGCCCGGTCAACCGACTGCTCAACCGGCTGGTCCGGCGCGTGGCCCGGTCAACCGGATGGGAAACCGGCCCGCCCGGTCTCTCGTCCGGTTGGACCAGACCGTACGCTGGGTCGCCTAGTTTTTCGCACAACTCCGTCAAAACACTTGAATATCTGCTATGCTTTTGGCCTCCCTATTTCCTGATGACATGTACACTTACCCCACTGCTATCCTCGCTCCATTTTCTTATTCACAGGTGATTCAAGTGATCTTGGCCGTGGCACCTCTCCCAAGCGAGCAAGGCATGAGAGGCCTGCAGGGTGCCGTACTAGCTCTCGCGTGCCTTCTAGAGCACCTCAAGATACTGGACCAGGGAGTTCCGCTGGAGGAAGAGGCAAGAAAGTTGGCCACAAAAAGAAAGACAAGCATGCAGCTGACAGGGATGATCTTATTGAGAGGGTGCCGCAATTCAATGTGGGCACATCACATCTTGGTGATTGGAGAAGTGTTTGGGAGGAAAATCCGTATCACTTTGAGGAACGGACTTACACTGGTGGGGACAAGTTTTTCTGGACCAACACTCAAGCAAGCATATGGGAAGATTTCTACAACTCTAGAGAGTGTATGAAGAATGGTACCATTGTGATGCCCAAGGCCATCAACAAGGAAGAGCTTGCCTTGCATGAAGCCACCAAGTACCGCTTTGTGGTTGATACCTTGACGAGTATGGGGCTGTATGATCTTGTGTGCTTGAAGCCCGGTGATGAAAAGGGAGAAGGCCGCTATTGTCCAATTCTTGTCCGTCAATTCCATTGCACAGTATTATTTCATGATGATTATGATCGCACTATGACTTGGATGACTGGCAAAGAGAAGTACTCATGCACATATTCTCAGTTCTGTGACGCCATGGGTTTCGGTGGTGGCCGTGCTCGTGGGTTCAAGATTCATTCTCAGGATAGGTTCACTAAAGGTGACATTTCCTTCTGCTATCCCTCGCAACCTACAGTTGGTCCTCCCATTATCTCTGGGATGTATTACTCCTATCTTGTGCTTGCCAAGATGTTCCGTGAGAATTTCATCAGCAAGTCAGGTGACTCCAGTGACTGCTGTAACTACCACCTGAATCTGATGTACTATTGCCGTCCTGAGAACATAAGGGCAATTGATGGATGTGATCTCATTTACTATGAACTGAGGCATTCTGTTCGGGGCCGCATGACTCCCAACTATGCTCAGTACATTCAGTGGCTCATCAACAAGGTGGTACCTTCTCCTCACAACAAGCAAGATCAAATGATCAAGATGGAACCATTCAAGTTCCCCATTCAGGACACTCGACCGGAAATCCCAGCCATGATGCCCTCTGAGCGCCGTTCCAAGGAAAGACATGATCCTGCCACTAGCTCCAGCTACTCTAGGCACCCCAAGCGCGGTGCCTCTCGCTTCCTCACCAGCTTGTGGCAGATGTGCAAGAATACCAATGATGTTGCACATCAAAGTCTTGCCTTGAACCAGGAGACCAGGCGTCGAGGGTGCTCCTCGGCAATGCCCTCCGATAGGGGCTTAGGGTTGATGGAATCCTGTAGGCTGATACGAGACATCGGTTCACAGACAAGCGGGGAGAGCGATTTACCCAGGTTCGGGGCCCTCGATGAGGTAAAACCCTTACGTCCTGCTTGTCTGTTCTTTGATTATGATGAAAACAGGTTACAATGGGGTGCCGAATAGTACGGCTGAGATCTCGTCGAGATGTTGGTTGCTAGGGTAACCTAGTTCTACGCTTCTGTTGGCTAGTATTGCTAAGATTGGTTGTGTCCCTCGACCGCCCCTCTCCTGGCCTTTATATAGGAGGCCAGGTCTCAAGAGGTCTAATCGAATACGACTAGGTTTACAGTAGATCTATCTCTAGACTTTCCTTGTTCGGCTCCTTCCGCGTCTTGTACTTCAAGGAATCTTCCGTTGCACCGCCCTAGTGGTCCATCTTGCCGTCGAGTGCCTTCATGGGCCTCCAACTAGGAAAGACAGGATAGGGCAACATTGGTTAGCCGAAGGGTAATGCCCACGTCGTAGCCCCGAGTGTCTAGCTGAAGGTAGTTCGGGTAGAGACTAAAGCACGCCTCCACCCAATGTTCTTCTCCTTGATTGTTCTTGTTTTTCTTGAATCTGCATCATCTTCTTCTGTCGGGTGCGCGTCAGCGCTCCCGATGGGAGTAGCCCCCGAGTCTGGGTACGGATGCTTGCAATCCGTGCGTAGACTCAAGTTGTACTACTCGAACATCTTCTCCTGCCGAAGTTTTTCCTGCAAGTCTTTGTAGACCATTCGATACATTTTCTTCTTGCAAGGGATAACGAATAACGTGCCCAACTTTTGTTGGTTAACTGCCGATGGCAAAACAACGTTACCCTACACAGAATCAAGTCCCCGGGCATGATCCTGGAGTGCGAAAAAAGTTTTATCGGGTGCACGTTCAGCGCTCCCGATGGGAGTAGCCCCCGAGTCTGGGCACGGGCGTTCTCGTTCAGGTACAGACTCGAGTCATGTCTTTCCTTCGAATCTTTACTTTATCGGGTGCGCGCCGGCGTCTCCGATGGGAGTAGCCCCCGAGCCTAGGTGCGGTTGCTCGCAATCCGTGCGTAGGCTCAAGTTGATCACCCGACATTTTCTTATCTCTTCACATACAATCATTCCTCATGACGTCATTGATGTCGTTTTTCTGTCCCCTTGATTTTGACTGATAAGACGCAACCTGCCGGCCCTATTTTCGAGCAATTCCTGCTCCTCTTCGCACGGTTAGCGAGGTACCTCCTCAATTTCCGCAACCATTAACTGGAAAAAGGCCCATTAACAACGCGAAGCCTTCCTTAAGTTCCCCAAGAGATAAAAATCCCTAGCATTCTCCTTCATTCAATCCTTCGCTGTTCTTCTTCTTCTCCTGTTCACAACCGCTCGCGCCGCCACCACTGTCTTCCGATTTCTCCTAGATCTGACAATGGTGAAGAAGAAGAACCCTAGCGCCGCCGCCAGTTCCACGAGCGGCGGTGCCGCCGCCAAATCTTCTTCGATCCTTTCGAAGGAAGGCGCGCCTGGCGCTCCTCCCCCAGCTCCGGCGCCGATGGCGCCACCAAGTTCAACAGCCAGGCCCGGAGATTGGACAACCTCCACCGTCACCAAGCGTGACGAAAAAAGATCCCGAAGCCTAGGATTGATCTCTTCCGATGAGGGGAATGTGATCTTTCCAGGTGCGATTTCTCGACCTAATCCCCCTGCCGGTTTTACCGTGATGTTCCTATCGTTCTTATACCGAGGTCTTTCGCTTCCCGTCCACGAATTCCTCCTCCATCTCTTGCGAACTTACGAAATCCAATTATGGCAACTTACTCCCAACTCAATCCTCCACGTTGCTGTGTTTATCACCCTCTGCGAAGCATATCTGGGCATTAAGCCTCATTTTGGGTTGTGGAAAAAGATCTTCTATGTGAAAAGATACAGACGGTAGTAACGGATCTTTTGTCACCGGAGGAGTGGGATTTGTAGCTCGTTCGAATGTTAACTACTTCAATTTCCCAATGAGAGAGTCTGTGCAAGGGTGGAGATTGAAGTGGTTTTATATCAAGGATTCTTTATCACCTGAATCCCAGCTCCCCTGCTTTGTCGATGCCCTTGAAGCCAAGCCTAAGAATTCCTGGAAGAATGTTCTTTCTCCCGACGAAAAAGTAGCTGCCGACAAACTATTTGCTAGATTTCTTCGGATTAAAGAAGCTGATGGCCAAACCATGGTTGGCACTGAGGTAGCGACAGTGTTCTTGAAACGTCGAGTCCAACCAGTTATGGCTAGAAGCCGTTCAATGTGGTTGTATTCGGGTCCAAAGGATGAGACCAGAATTAACGCTGCCGAACTGTCGGCAAAAGAACTGCTTGATGAAGTCCGTCGCCTTACTTCCTACAGTCAAGAAGACTCAATCCCATTGTTGTCCCCGTATTCTCCTTTCGACGCCGATCATCCACCACCAGAGGTAATTTCCCTCCTCAGATTCTTCTTATGCTGCTATTTACATAATCGACATGATTACTATTATTCTCATTCATCTTTTCTTCGACAGACCCTCGTAGCTTCCGGGGATTTTCACAACTTGCCAAATAATACTTCCGAAGGAAGAGGTTCTTCAGAACCTGTTGACTCTCGTACTGTCGAGCATAAAAACACAACAAGCGATGACTTGATAGATTCTGAGACTGCTCACACCACTCTCCCCCCATCAGCCGATGACACTTGCGACACAGAGGGATCAGTGCGCGATGATGACGCTGATCACGATGCCTTTGTTAATGCAGCTGCGGAGGAGATCAGGGCTTCACCTACAAAGAGGTCAATCGGCGGCTTTGCCGATGAAGATGATCTCCTTGATATGTAAGTGTTTTTCTTCTTCTTACTATTTTCAGCTCCTTGGTCTTTTCATATTTTTCTCATAACTTAGTTGATTAAACCTTCCTTGTAGTGACGATGATCCCATTGAGCCTCCACCTAAGAGGGTCAGACCTGATGCTGTCTCGCCAGCCGCCGCAGCTTCCGAAGCTTCGGCTCCTAAGGCGGCTCCCGCGGCGCAAGCATCGACTGCCTCCTCTCTTTCCAAAGGGAAGGATGCTCCTGCTGCTGCCACAGCTCCTCCTTCTGTAAGTCTTTGTCGATTTTAACAAGAATCTTCTGGGATGTGTCTTTGCCTAATGATTTTTGTAAAACATTCCCCTTCTTCAAGGATCTACGAGGTGTGATATCCTCTTTAGAGGCCTTCGCCTCTCAATTCACCTCTACGGGAGGCGGACAAAATTCGGTTGCGAGGAGGAGGCTAAGTCTTCCTCTTCAAAGCTGGATGGCGCCATCAAAAAGGCCGCCATGGCTCGCCGAGGAGGTCGACTCCCTAAAAGAAGAAGCTGAACAAGGCTGAAGGAGAGGCTGAAGGAGGAGGAAGCTCGGGCGGCAGAAAAGGATGAACTCCTCCGTCAGTCTGCCCTGGCCCTGCTTGGTAAGTCCCTTCATCTCTTGAAGATTACCACGTTTTATGAATCTGTTTCTTTGTCAACGATTCCCTTTAATTTCTTTGCAGAAGCCGCCAGCATCCCTGCTCTTGCTTTGGACAAAGTTCCAAGCAACTCCCCGGCGAATGGTGTGTCAATGGTTCTCGCCACCCACCAGCTTACCCGGGAGTTGCTTGACAAGGGAAAGGGTGCACTGGCGCGAATGCATTCAATGATATTCCCCAAGGCCAAGCGGGAGAAGACTGCGGGGCAGCTGATTGATGCCTTCGCGGTCGATACTAAGGAGGTCATCGAGGTATTCAAGCGCACCTCACGTACCTACGGTGCCCTCCTTGCCTTCCAACTTATGATGGGTTATGGCTTTAAGGCTGACATTGAAGAAATGACTAAGGAACTGCCGAAAGAGAAAGATGGGCGACTTGTTAATTTAAGCGCTTTTACAGCATCCGCCCGTACTTGTGCTCGCCAGCTCCTTGACTTAGTTTCGTCGGGAAAGGCATCGGTTGGCCCCAGCCTGTCGACTCAGACTCAGGCTCCTTGATTGTTGTAACAATTTTATCCTTGGACTAGTATGAAACATTATTCTGTTTGCGAGAACTCAAGTTTGTAATGAATACTATGCTGGCAATGTTGTCGGCGTACTTTTGTCATAATATATTCGTTTGTACTTCTTCTGATAGGAATTTCCTGTACCTCTCCCGATGGGAGTTACATTGGATGCTTGATTTGCCCATAACCATCATCCTTTTGACGTTGTTGTACTGCGAGGTTTCCCGGTGCCCTCGTTTGTTGATGATTCTTCGGGCGTTCTTCCCGAAGGTGATCGGGTCCAGCGAATGAAGGACCGAATCACGCAGATGGAAAAGGACCTGCGTAGCACTTTGATGGCGTGTATTTCACACGTTCGTTGGGCAACCCCAAGAGGAAGGTATGATGCGCACAGCAGCAAGTTTTCCCTCAGAAAGAAACCAAGGTTTATCGAACCAGGAGGAGCCAAGAAGCACGTTGAAGGTTGATGGCGGCGGGATGTAGTGCGGCGCAACACCGGAGATTCCGGCGCCAACGTGGAACCTGCACAACACAACCAAGCTACTTTGCCCCAACGAAACGAGTGAGGTTGTCAATCTCACCGGCTTGCTGTAACAAAGGATTAACCGTATTGTGTGGAAGATGATTGTTTGCGAGAGAAAACGGTAGAAACAAGTATTGCGATGAGATTGTATTTCGGTAAAGAGAATTGGACCGGGGTCCACGGTTCACTAGAGGTGTCTCTCCCATAAGACGAACGAGCATGTTGGGTGAACAAATTACGGTTGGGCAATTGACAAATAAAGAGAGCATGACAATGCACATACATATCATGATGAGTATAGTGAGATTTAATTGGGCATTACGACAAAGTACATAGACCGCCATCCAAGCTGCATCTATGCCTAAAAAGTCCACCTTCGGAGTTATCATCCGAACCCCCTCCGGTATTAAGTTGCAAAACAACGAGACAATTGCATTAAGTATGGTGCGTAATGTAATCAACAACTACATCCTCGGACATAGCGCCAATGTTTTATCCCTAGTGGCAACGAGCACAACACAACCTTAGGGGTTTACGTCACTCCCCAGGTGTCAATGCGAGGCATGAACCCACTATCGAGCATAAGTACTCCCTCTTGGAGTTAAAAGCATCTACTTGGCCGAGCATCTACTAATAACGGAGAGCATGCAAGATCATAAACAACACATAAGCATAACTTTGATAATCAACATAACAAGTATTCTCTATTCATCGGATCCCAACAAACGCAACATATAGAATTACATATAGATGATCTTGATCATGATAGGCAGCTCACAAGATCCGACAATGATAGCACAATGGGGAGAAGACAACCATCTAGCTACTGCTATGGACCCATAGTCCGGGGGTAGACTACTCACTCATCACTCCGGAGGCGACCATGGCGGTGTAGAGTCCTCCGGGAGATGATTCCCCTCTCCGGCGAGGGTGCGGAGAGCGATCTCCGAGGATCCCCGAGATGGGATCGGCGGCGACGAGCGTCTCGGTAATGTTTTCCGTATCGTGGCTCTCGGTGCGGGGGTTTCGTCACGGAGGCTATTTGTAGGCGGAAGGGCAGGTCAAGAGGCGGCACGGGGGGCCCACACCACGGGCGGCGCGGCCAAGGGGGCGCGCCGCCCTAGGGTTTGGCGCCCCTGTGGCCCCTCTTCGTCTCTCCTTCGGACTTACGGAAGCTTCGTGAGAAAATAGGCCTCTGGGCTTTTATTTCGTCCAATTCCGAGAATATTTCTTTACTAGGATTTACGAAACCAAAAACAGCGAGAAAACGACAAGCGGCACTTCGGCATCTTGTTAATAGGTTAGTTCCGAGAAAATGCACGAATATGACATAAAGTGTGCATAAAACATGTAGATAACATCAATAATGTGGCATGGAACACAAGAAATTATCGATACGTTGGAGACGTATCAGCATCCCCAAGCTTAGTTACGCTCGTCCCGAGCGAGTAAAACGATAACAAAGATAATTTACGGAGTGACATGCCATCATAAACTTGATCATACTATTTGTAAAGCATATGTAGAGAATGCAGCGATCAAAACAATGTGTATGACATGAGTAAACAAGTGAATCATAAAGCAAAGACTTTTCATGAATAGCACTTCAAGACAAGCATCAATAAGTCTTGCATAAGAGTTAACTCATAAAGCAATAATTCGAAGTAAAGGTATTGAAACAACACAAAAGAAGATTAAGTTTCAGCGGTTGCTTTCAACTTGTAACATGTATATCTCATGGATATTGTCAACATAGAGTAATATAATAAGTGCAATAAGCAAGTATGTAAGAATCAATGCACGAGTTCACACAAGTGTTTGCTTCTTGAGGTGGAGAGAAATAGGTGAAGCTGACTCAACATTGAAAGTAAAAGAATGGTCCTCATAGAGGAAAAGCATCGATTGCTATTTTTGTGCTAGAGCTTTGATTTTGAAAACATGAAACAATTTTGTCAACGGTAGTAATAAAGCATATGCATTATGTAAATTATATCTTATAAGTTGCAAGCCTCATGCATAGTGTACTAATAGTGCCCGCACCTTGTCCTAATTAGCTTGGACTACCTGGATTATCACCGCAATACATATGCTTTAACCAAGAATCACAAAGGGGTACCTCTATGCCGCCTGTACAAAGGTCTAAGGAGAAAGCTCGCATTTGGATTTCTCGCTTTTGATTATTCTCAACTTAGACATCCATACCGGGACAACATAGACAACGAGATAATGGACTCCTCTTTTAATGCTTTAAGCATTCAACAACAATTAATTCTTTTCTCATTAGAGATTTGAGGATGTTTGTCCAAAACTGAAACTTCCACCATGGAACATGGCTTTAGTTAGCGGCCCAATGTTCTTCTCTCACAATATGCATGCTCAAACCATTCAACTCGGTGTAGATCGCCCTTACTTCGGACAAGACGAACATGCATAGCAACTCACATGAAATTCAACAATGAGTTGATGGCGTTCCCCGAGTAAACATGGTTATCGCACAACAAGCAACTTAATAAGAGATAAAGTGCATAATTACATATTCAATACCACAATAGTTTTTAAGCTATTTGTCCCATGAGCTATATATTGCAAAGGTGAATGATGGAATTTTAAAGGTAGCACTCAAGCAATTTACTTTGGAATGGCGGGAAAATACCATGTAGTATAGGTAGGTATGGTGGACACAAATGGCATAGTGGTTGGCTCAAGTATTTTGGATGCATGAGAAGTATTCCCTCTCGATACAAGGTTTAGGCTAGCAAGGTTGTTTGAGGCAAACACAAGGATGAACTAGTACAGCAAAACTCACATAAAAGACATATTGAAAGCATTATAATACTCTATACCAGTCTTCCTTGTTGTTCAAACTCAAAACTAGAAATTATCTAGACCTTAGAGAAACCAA
>NC_061513.1:88369085-88389775 GCF_022539505.1 Lolium rigidum
TAGGCGGAAGGGCGCAGTCGGGGCCGGACGAGGGGGCCACACCATAGGGCGGCGCGGGCCCCCCGGGCCGCGCCGCCTTGTGGTGTCGCCACCTCGTGGCCCCACTTCGTGTGTTCTTCGGTCTTCCGGAAGCTCCGTGGAAAAATAGGCCCCGGGTTTTCGTTTCGTCCAATTCCGAGAATATTTCGTTACTAGGATTTCGAAACCAAAAACAACAGAAAACGAGAACCGGCACTTCGGCATCTTGTTACTAGGTTAGTTCCAGAAAATGCACGAATATGAAATAAAGTGTGCATAAAACATGTAGGTATCATCAATAATATGGCATAGAACATAAGAAATTATCGATACGTCGGAGACGTATCAGTCGCGCACCCGATAAAAAATATGGCAACCTCGCCAACAAAGAAGAATAAAGTTGAAGACGTCAGCATCAACAATCAAGATCTTCGAGTAGTACAACTTGAGTCTATGCGCGGCTGCAAACACCCGCCCATAGACTCGGGGGCTACTCCCATCGGGAGCGCTTCGCGCACCCGACGTAAAGCAACTTCGACTCTACATCAAGCACAAGATTCAACAGATGATCAAGACATTCGGCGAAGACAACTTTAGTCCCCGCCCGAAGCTTCACTTCGGCCGGACACTCGGGGGCTATCGACTTGGGCATAACCCTTCGGGTACTCGACATTGCCATACCCGGTGCAAACTATGAAGATGGACCAAGCACAAGGACTCGACAAGCTGGACCTGCACGCGCCTCAACTTGGACTACAAGGAAAGAAGACTCCAATATGAATCCTACTAGGACTCTTGTAAACCCTAGCTTGGCTGATATATAAAGCCAGGCAGGGGCACCCCTTAGGGACACACACAATCTGAAACATAAATCATAGAGGCGACACGCCTAGAAACCGCAACCCGCGAACTAGAACTAGACTAGATCCAACTACTCCGCCTATGGCGGCCCCCTGTACTCATATATTCATATAGTGGATTGCTAGCAGGACGTAGCGATCCTCCACCGTGGGGACGTGAACCTGGGTACGTCGTGTACCGCCTCGCTCCCGGAACTTCCGTCGTCGCCTTTCTCTAAAACCCAAGCCCCTCATGGTGGGCATTGCCGAGGAACCGCCTCGTCACCAGGAGGCGCCAAAATGAGTTCATGGCTCCAAGGAATGCCCCTGTTCCTCCTTCTGGACCTGAGATGGAGCATGTGGTTGCACCAGCTTGGGAGATGCCTCCCATTAGTGATGAGATGTTCCATAACTTTGACTTCTCTATGTATGCTCATGGTGGTCTTCCTCCTAGATCTGCTCGTGCCCCTGCTTATGGTGATGATGATGATGAAGAGAATGAAGGTGATGAGGATGATGATGACGAGCGTGATGGCGATAGCTCTCCACCCACTGGGTCCGAGTTCTACTGATGGGAGCGCTAGCATCCCTACTCTTTTCTTCGCCTTTTTGGTGTTTCGATGCCAAAGGGGGAGAAGAGAGTAGAATCTAGGATCACGCGTTCTTTGGTTGGCACAAGCCGTGGTTGTTACTTTATTTGCTTCTTATTTGGCTTGTGCTTATTTGCTTTGCTTTCTCAAGAACCATTTGCTACTTTGAATAATTCATGTATGGACAAGTATTTGTATGCTTAATCACTCTATTAGGATGATCATGCTTTATCCTTATATATCTTGATATACATGTCCATACCATGCTTGTTTCCTAAAGATATTGGGGGAGCTTCTCATATTCCACAAATGGTGCACTTTGCATTCAAACGCAAATTCTCCAAGTGCACACATTATGGGGGAGCTGTCGTAATATCTTATATGGAATCAAGGTTTAGAGCTTATCATAATATCTATATGTGACCCTAGCTCGGTTTGTCATCGTATACCAAAAAGGGGGAGATTGTAAGGGTATTTTACCCTTATCCATTATTTTGGTAACAATGACACCGTGCTAGAGTGTTTGGCCTAATACATGTTTGTAAGGTTAATCCCAGGTATTAGCCAAAGAGGCATAAATGGTGTATCAATGGAACAAGAAGGATAAAGGAGACCCCCCACTTCCACAACAATCAAAAGGGGTCTACTGCAACCTGCCGGTCACAGACCCGGTCGGACCGGCCCCTGCGCCGGCCAGTTCCGGTCAGCCGCCCGGTCGACCGGGCGCAGGGCCGGGCGTCCCGGCACCAACCGGCCCTGTGCTGATGTCATCCGGGAGGGCTACTGCAGGACACTGATCTGCCCCGGTCACGGCCCGGTCAGCCGCCCGGTTTGGACCGGGCACTTCCGGTCAGCCGCTCGGTCGGACCGGGTGCAGGGCCGGGCGCCCCGGCGCCAACCGGCTCCTACGCTGATGCCATCCAGGAGGACTATTGCGCGAAAATTCCCTGATCCGGTCTCAGTGCGGTCAGCCGCCCGGTTTGGATCGGCTGGTCCGGTCCCTGGCCCGGTCGGACCGGGCCCTGCGCCGGACGGCCCGGTCCCTGGTCCGGTTGATCGGGATTCTCGGGGAGAAAGCTGAGGTGGCAAGTTGTCAATGGCCACATTTCAAGTGACACTATATATACCCCTTCTTCTACCTCTGAAGGGGTAGGCACTACACTACAAGTTGTTCTTGAGCTCTCTCTCACATACTCCATTGTTAGAAACACCAAAAGCCTCAGATCTCCCTCCTCCTCCACCCAAACTCAAATCCCTCCGGGGAAACGATAGAGGAGGACCCGATCTACTGTTCTCCAAGCCAAATCTCATTCCCCCTTGTATTCATCAAGAAACTTGCTCTCTTGGGTTCCTTGGAAACCCTAGGTGGGCAAGAGAGGTCCGGAAGCATCCGGGCTGTGGATTTGCTCCTGAAAAGATTGTGAAGGTTTGGAGGCTACCTCAAATTCTACCACAAGTGAGTGAGCTATTCCTTCGTGGGATAGGCTCCGGAGAATAGGGTGAGCCTTCGTGGCGTGGGGAATCCTTCGTGGGACCTCCACCCCTCCAAACGTGACGTACCTTCTTGCAAAGGAAGGGAACACGGGCATAAACTCTCGTCTCCGCGTGCTATCGGTTATCTCTAACCGAACTCCTTACTTGTGATATAACTGCCTGTGAGAGCCTTCGTGCTTGAGTTACTTGTATCCTCATATAGGTTGCTTCACCTAGTTTGCATTAGGCTCATCTTTTTATTCCGCAAAGCCTAATATTGCAAAGAAAGAATTAAAATCTGTAGAAACCTATTCACCCCCCTCTAGGTTTACCATCTCTGAACTTTCACCTTACAATTGCATTCTTAGTGGGGGTGGAGAAGCCCGTATGTCGGCTCAAGTGGCACTCCTTAAACATATCGAAAGGACCGAGTTCTTTGCCGTTGTACTTCTCCCCCTTGAAAAACGCAAATATTAAGAGGCCTTCTTAAAGGTTATATTAGGATCTGGTAATAAAAGAGTTTGCATCCACACATAAACTACAGTTTGTGCTAGCAACAATGCAAATGAAAGGTCATGGACGCAGCGGCTACCAAAATAGGAATTTAGTTCAACTATTTATCACATTATTGTCAAATACATTGGAAAGTCACAATCATAAAAATAATATCACAATTGGATACTCGAACATGTTATTGTCAAATACATACAATACAATAAGTGGTATTGAACAAGAAATATCTAGCACATGCATTGGGCGAAAAACAAACTTATATAGCAATCTAACGGGAAACATCAATCACGGTTATCTGTTGACAAGTCTTGACTTACCAAGCTCTCCAGATGAGCTTCATAGCTTCGTGGCCTAGTAGTGTGATGGAAAAGAACCTTAGCACGGTTTTCTCTGTTTTGATTACTGATTTCCTGAAATGGAAGGTATAGTTAGTAGCAGTACTCATTATTAAGCTTAATGCACTAGCCAGCGGAAACCAAAAAGTCCAAACTGACGAGAAGGTCTAGGGAATTCACTTATCCACTTCAACACCCATAAGCATGTATAATGTAGCATCTTCAATTTTGTAAGGAACTGACCTTAATATTGGGATCCGTTCCGTGCTGCACAAGCTCGTTCCACTCAACATCATTCATCGAACTGACAGGGCTTTCTTTCGGCACATCATAGAGAGGAAGGCAATCGAAGTACTTTCTTTTAAGGACATGCCATTGATGCTTAACACCTATCTAAAGATACCTCCTACATGCTGCTTTTACTAGTGAAGCATTTATATCCATATCAAACCTTGCCTAGAGAGTAGTGACATGAAAGAACATGCATAAGAATGGAAATCTCTTAAATCAGTTGTATATAAACATTATAGTCGGGCAAAGGGCCTACAGTATATACTTACCCCAACTCTGTTGTAATAGTCAGAGAGGGGCCAGTGTCCCCTTTTACTTCCTCCAGTGCGAATGCACATGCACATGGTTCTTGATAGTCTTGTAACATTCAGTTGAAAACTTTGCAGCGATTATAGCTAACACTGACCTTATCCTCCCTTTTGGAATGACCACTGACAGTTTACCTGCCGGTGATCAGTACAATCTGCTCAGTACTTCTCCCACGTTTTTCTCCTTCCCTGCACATATAGACAACTTGTGAGGTAATAATGATGATACTACATATAAAATATGGAAGAAACAGGCAAAATACACCAAACATGCCTTTAACCCCATTACTAGGCAGGGTAGCCTCATCATGTTGAGCAAGGTGAGGAGTTCCATAGCCTTCAACATTCATGAGATTGGTGGCATCGATCCGGTCAGTGACTATGTCCACGAGGACATGCCCCATATCATCATTTTCTGTGTCCATGGGAGGCAAACCTGAGTGTGGTCATCGTGCATCCAAAGAAAACATAAATGCAAAGATAGAAGTTCAGAGTACATCATGCTAGATGCAGTAAGAACTTAGTGGTGCAGCTTGCCTTCAGTGAGAGAAGGGTTTAGACGAAGAGATCTGCGGAACACTGAGATTGGATTTGATTTCTGTCTAACAGGTGGCGTGTCTAGCGATGATCTTTTGGCGCTCATCTGGGACGTGATTCCAACTGGAGGCGTCAGGTTAACCATGTTGCAGTTGCTGGCGGCATGATACTTATTTCCCTTTTTAAAAGCAAAACATGGATAAATGAAGTGACCATGACAACGATGAATTGGCATTAGCAATCAAACATAAATATGACAAGGCACGATGGGATGAAGGAACTAGCACCTTAGCTGTCAAGAGAGCAGGGGAGGTCTCTATCATATCGCATAATAAGAGTTCAAGATCTGACTCTCCTTCGGACGGCTGAGATGCTGATATTCTCTTGCCGCCCTTAGCAGCTGAGCCACCCCTTTTAATATCCTTTAACGCGGTTTCAGCAGCGGCTGCACATTCTGCATGTTGCTCCTATTTTCACTGTGTTTGGTGCCTAAGATATTAAGGACAAGCAAAAAATCGCAGATTGTGATGCCAGTGATGAACAAAAGGGGAAATCGAACATATGCACTAGTTTAATTTTTTGATAAAAAGCATATATTAATATAACGGAGATACCAATTACACCCAACTTCTGCAACAACATCATGCCCTAATGGCATAAAGGATGCACACAACCAAAAAAAAGAGAAGAATTACAGAAAAGAAAAGCCCCACTACAGAGATCGAAAACATGAAACAGCAACAGTGACATCACCAAGACAACACCAGAATATCAGCTTCTCCCATAAGCGACGCGTCCAAGAGATGCACTAGTCTAATAATTTAAACTAATGCGTCTCAATTTCTTCTAGATACGGATGTATCTAGAACTAAAACGCATATAGATATATTCGTATCTAGAAGAAAATGGTACACTTATTATTGGACGGAGGTAGTACAAACTAACCAAATAGCTACCACCAACAATCTATTCTCTAGAAATCGACCCACCGACAAAGTAATACGGAGTACTGCATAGTAATCGACCAACATACGCGCACCACAAGAAACAAACAAACTAACTGGCTGCGGAAAATGGAAAAGATTACCAAATCCTAGCGTCATGGTGTGTGAGACCATTCTGAAGAAACGGTGAAGATGTTGCCTGGACGATGGAGGGCCGCGGTGTGTCCGTAACGAGGCGGCGATGTGTCCGGCGAAGTGCATGGTGAAGTAGTGGGGTGGGGGAGCTGGGTAGACGTGTCCGGAGGCAGATCTAGGGTTCTATGAAATGGGAAAACTGGGTTTAAGACTACTCGGCTGAGTTCAGATTGGAAGTGCTTGTTATGGCGCCATAGAATTACAGTTACTTGAATACCCTTGCCACTCAAAAAGGTCCGGGGCTACTTCTTCAAAACTGACGGCTAGAAAGGACATTTCGTGGATAAAATTATGCTCTGGCGCCAAATCTGAGAGCCAACAAATTACAAAATTCCGAACAGGTGGGTCCTCAGTCATTGGATGTGGGCTGAAGTTCGGCTGCCAACACACTTCAATGTGGAGACATAGCCCAACATGTCTGCTTCAAGTGTTAATTTCACTAATGGGAAAATGCTTCTGCTCCGCAAAAAGAAAGAAAAAAAACGTGTTCGAGGGCATATCTCGAGGGACCGATAATCCTGTCAGGTCACCAATATACGAACAAACCCTAAGCGCATATACACTGTGTAAGATGCTTCGAGACTTTCTTAGCAAAATAATCCACTTTTGGTTGAACATATAATTATTTATTTATATTAGACGAATGCCTAATTAACTAGGCACTCTATATAATTATGTTTGCTAACGACCTATCCTACACAATTAAGCGGTATCCCAGTCCTCGTACTTAATAAAATACGTTACCAGGTTTGTTCATGTAAGCACTCTTCTAAGCACATTGCATTGTAACTCGCAAAAAAATCTCAATGCGTTGTTATGTGTTTGTAACGCGGCGGCGGTGTGTCCGGCGAAATACACGCATAGGTTGTGTGGGGTTCCATGGTAGACGTGTCCGGAGGCAGACCCAGGGTTCTTTGAAAATTGGGAAATTAATTGACACAACTATATATGAATATATATATATATATATATCTACACATATTTTAGCTCTAGATACATGGTTATCTAGAAAAAGTATAGTCAATTACCAAATAGCTCTAGATATATGAATATATATCCACTCTCTTGTGTTAACGTTTTGGCACGCAGACGTGTGGATTCAGAGATTAAGCTATAGTGGCGCTGTGAATCAAAGTAGCATACACAAATGGGTCTACATGAATTATCTGGGTAGACCATGGTCAGTTGCACCGAGGCACCCCAAATATAGGTTTTTAGGCCAAAAGATGCCCTCCTTGGGAAATCAAAGTAGCTCGGGATGCCAGAGGGTGAGGCCACACTTGGCACATGGGTGCACCATTGCTTGCCCCACACTGCTACCCATGGGATCTTCACTGGGGTAGACCATGGTGAGTTGCACCCACGCACCCCAAATATAGGATTTTAGGGCAAAACATGTCCTCCTTGGACAAATCAAATAGATGAGAATGTCAGGTTGAGGCCACACTTAACACATGGGTGCACCATTGCATATCCCACACTGCTACCAATGGGATCTATATAAATCATCTGGGGTATACCATGCATGGTGAGTTGCACCCACAGGCACCCCAAATATAGGATTTTAGGCCAAAACATGCCCTCCTTGGGCAGATCAAGTAGTTGGGGATGCTAGGGGTGAGGCCACACTTGGCACATGGGTACACCATTATATGCCCCACACTGCTACCCATGGGATCTACATGAATTATCTGGGGTAGACCATGGTGAGTTGCACTTACACACCGTACCCCAAATATATAGGGTTTTAGGGCAAAACATGCCCTCCTTGGGCAAATCAAGTAGTTGGGGATGCCAGCAGGGTGAGGCCACACTTGGCACACATGTGTGTGCACCATTGCATGCCCCACACTGCTACTAATGGGATCTACGTACATTAATTATCTGGGGTGTAGACCACGGTGAGTTGCACCGAGGCACCCCAAATATAGGTTTTTAGGCCAAAACATGCCCTCCTTGGGCAAATAAAAGTAGCTGGGGATGCCAGAGGGTGAGGCCACACTTGGCACATGGGTGCACCATTGCTTGCCCCACACTGCTACCTATGGGCACCATATGGTGAGTTGCACCCAGAGGCACCCCACAAACATGCCCTCCTTCGGCAAATGAAGTAGCTGTGGATGCTAGGGTGAGGACACTCTTGGCACATGGGTGCACCATTGCATGTCCCACACTGCTACCCATGAGATCTACATGAACTATACGGGGTAGACATGATGAGTTGCACCCAGACACCCCAAATACACGGTTGTAGGCCAAAACATATGCTCGCCTTTGGGCAAATCAAGTAGCTGGGGATGCCATGGTGAGGTCACATTTGGCACATGGGTGCACCATTGCATGCCCCACACTGCTACCCATCGGATCTACATGAATCATCTGGGGTAAACCAGGTGAGTTGCACTCGCGCACCAGGCACCCCAAAAATTGTGGATTGGGCATTCGTTGGTGCTAAAGTGTTGAAAAATTGGCTGCTTGGGTTGTGTGATGGTGCAACTTCAGGTGGAAGGTTGACTTCATTGCAATCTTTTTTGACTGGGGTCCCTTTATATTATATGTCCATGTTTCTTAGGAACAAATATTTTGTGGAGAGTTTGATATAACATATGAAAATATTATTTTGGCAAAACAGATTAAAAAATAAAAATATTGGATGGTGATGTCGAGAAGGATTTGTAGGTCGGAATCTAAAAGTGGGCTGGGTGTCAAGGACTTAACAGAACAAAATATTAGCTTATTGGTCAAGTGGTGGTGGAAATTAGAAACAAGAGATGGATTATGGGAAAGAATTGTTAAACATAAATATTTACGGAATAAAAGTGTAGCAAATGTGAAAACAAGGTTTAGTGATTCTCCTTGTTGGAAAGCCTTGCTGAATATAAAAGAAGTTTATATGGCTGGCAGAAACGTGGCACTAAAAATGGCAATTTGGTTATGGCTAGGCCTTTGCAGCAACAGTTCCATCTTTGTTTGATGTTTGCCAAGAACCTACATGCTACCTTTCGCTATAATGCAGCTAGGAATTTTGTTGCACCCTTCATAAGAAGGTAACATAATGAGAGTCTAGATCATTGGAATTATATTAAAAAAATAGGGCGTTAGCAGTACCAGTATATGAAGATGAGGTTATAGTTTCCTAGAGCTTTACTGCTAATTGGGTGTTCTCGACGAAATATGTTTATAATTACTTGGAGTCTGGAGTTTGTGGCCCTAACCATAAATGGATTTGGAAAGCTTTATTACCTCTTAAAAATAAGAGTTGCTGGCATAGAACCAGTACATTTCTGGCTAAATGTCAATTTTGGTACTGTACCACTTTACGTTTCGAAAGCAAACAACTCGCACATTTTTCTGTAGGTTTTGCAAAAAAAACACGTGAATTGAACCTGGATTGACACTGTTTCTAACACGTGGAATCCAGTCTTAGGCTGACGTGGCAGGGCTAGACGGTGCATGGTCCGTCGTTTTGTAGATAGGTCCTTAAGTTTTGAAGGCAGATTACGCACGGGTCCCTCCTATCTCGTAGTTTTCAAATAATCACCTATTTATTTTTCAAACCTTCATAACTTTTAAATACTAATTTAAATCGAAAAATTTCTAATATGAGAAGTGCCCAAAAATATTTAACTATTTCAAATATAAAAAATTTAAACTTTCATAACTTTTGACTACTAATTCAAATGAAAAAACTTATAGTACGAAAAGTGCTCAGAAATGTTTGAATATTTTAAATATAAATTTGTAAAACGTTCATAACTTTTGAATACTAATTCAATTGGAAAAACTTATAACTTGAAAAGTGCTAAAAATGTTTGAATATTTCAAATATATAAACTCGGTTCACTATTTCAGATAGTTAAAATTTTAAAACAAATATATTACTTCTATTAATAATGTAAACTTTGGAAATTTATAATTTCAATTCTATAACTCCATATAATATAAATAATAGGTCTAACTTTATTAAAAAATCCAAGGAATCCATTTCTAACTTCCATAATGCATGTATCACATATTTTCTGCCCATTTTTTTTATTATGCATGAAAACCCAGCAAAAAAATGTGCTATTCTAATTCCCTCTAGCCTATCTATGTACATTCAAAATTCGTCAGTGTCACGAATCAAAATAGAGAACTTGCGTCAACACGCTCCTGTGTTGTTTTTAGTCATGTCGTACATGAACCAATATTTTTTACATATGAGCGACAAATTGTATGTGGGCTCGAATGCCATTACATTTGTTCGTCGTTCTCGTGTGCAACATCATGTGATCCCAAAATACAAACCAGGTTGATCAATTCTTACACCCACGAATACTCTATCTCAATCTCTACGGGGTGTTTGGTAGATAAATAGCTTCTATTGATCCTTTCATGTACGGTGCTACTGTTGGAACGTGCTCTATTTTTTTTTGTTGGACACCTGCTCTCTCCTTTTCCATCACGTACGACTAGTAAGCTACAAGTTGATCGATCCATTTACCGAGAAAAAAAAGATGCAACGTTATTGATACTAGCTTTGAGTCTATTCTATGTACCATTTATACGTCTACTAGTACGTACCATTTAGAAATCTTGTAGTGCATATAAAAGTTGGTTCACGAACCGCACAATCGAAAATAACGTAGAAGCGAGCTGCTAGTTCTTTGTTTTGATTCGGGAGACGGATGGATTTGAATCTACCTAGACGGGCTAGCAGGAACAAATAAAATGGCACATATTTTTGCTAGGTTTGGTTGCATAATAAAAATATCTGAGCAGAACTGATCTGATTCATGCATTATGGATATTAGAAATGGATTAATTAGATTTTTTAATAAATTTAGACACATTATTTATATTATTTAGAGCTATAGAATTAAAGTTATGAAGTTCCAAAGTTTACAATATTAATAGAAGTAATTTTTTGCATATTTTAATTATCTGAAATAGCTATCCAAATTTATATATTTGAAATATTCAAACCTTCTGAGCACTTTTCATATTATAAATTTTTCATTTGAATTAGTATTTAAAAGTTATGAAGGTTCTAAAATTTTTTAAATTTGAAATATTCCGACATTTATAAGCACTTTTCATATTATAAGTTTTTCCATTTGAATTAGTATTTAAAAGTTATGAAGATTTAAAAAAAATTATATTTGAAATATTCAAACAATTTTTAGCACTTTTCATGTTATAAGTTTTTTCCATTTGAATTAGTATTCAAAAGTTATGAAGGTTTAAAAAAAATTATATTTGAAATATTCAAACATTTCTAAATACCTTTCATATTATTAGTTTTTTCCATTTAAATTAGTATTCAAAAGTTATGAAGGTTTTAAAAAGTTTATATTTAAAATATTCAAACATTTCTGAGGGCTTCTCATATTAAAAGTTTTTCAATTTGAATTAGTATTTCAAAGTTATGAATATCTGGAAAATAAATAGGTGCTTATTTGAAAACTGCGAGGCACGAGGGACCCGTGCGTAATTTTCATTCAAAACTTAAGGACCTATCTACAAAATGACAGACCATGCACCGTCTAATCCGGCCACGTCAGCCTGGAGACTGGACCCCACGTGTCTGAAACGGTGTCAATTCTGGTTCAATTCGTGTTTAGTGTTTTTTTTTTGCACAATCTACGGAAAAACATGGTCATTTTTTTGCTTCCGAAACGTAAAGTGGTACCAAATTCGACATTTAGTCACGAATGTGATGGTTCTGTGCTAACAACTCTAAAAATAAAGATCTTCCTACGTTAAAGATGTAAAATGCTATTTTAACTCGTGATAATTTGAAAAGGAGAAAATGGGGTGGGAATCCTAAATGTTTGTTTTATGACCATTTGGAAGATAGAAACCATCTGTTTCATTCTTGTCATTCGGCAAGAGTTGTGTGTGGAGTTTTGGGTTATGTGTTGGGAACAAATAATTGTCCATCCTCTTTTAGACAATGTTGGGCTTGGTTCAATTCTTACTGGCCTGGAGGGAAAAAATTCTTTCCTTTGGTTTTGGGTTCTATTTGCTGGTCAATTTGGACGACGCGCCTTTGATGGGTATAAGATAGATTTCTTGTCAATGAAGTTTACACTATGTGCTCGTTGCTGAAATATTGGGCAGGGATGTACAAGGAGAATGACTAGATGGCAATTGGCGTTGGAGTAGAGCAGATCTGGGAAGAACAGCACATGATCGACCATGTGGAGCCTCGAGTGCTGATGATCACTGAGGGTTGATGTGGAGGTTGCAAGCAGTGTTTGACTTTTGTTGGTGTCTACTGTATGAACTGTGATGTGTTAAAAAATTAATGAAAAGAGGATAGCCGAGTAATGCTACACGTACGGAATTCGCTTACGGAAATCATCTACGGACTCACATCGTGCGCAGCATCCAGGGAGGAGGTTTCCGATTTTTATGGGAGGAATCAAAAGTGAACCAACCACTTAACTCCACATCAGTCCGTAGAGAATTTTGTAACTAAAAGGGTCCGTAGGTCTAGGATTATTGGAGGATAGCCCGTTTGAAAAAAGAAATTCTAGCCATCTTCATCTCCAAGTTACTGTGTATGCAGCCTACGGGCTAAAGATTGCACACCTTCAAAGAGTGGATTGTTAGCCTTAGCAGTCAGCAACTTCAGGTGACCGTGGTTTTCAAATACTTCAGGTCGCAGTGCTTTTCAAAGTCGATTAGGGCCCTTTTTTGTTCCTCTTCTATGTGGATTGAATCGAATTGAATTTTAAGTCCCCGAAATAATTGGATGGAGTCGTTTGGACTTTCTTTTAATCGATCAAATCAGGCTTGTTCAGCTGGTAATATCGCCGCCACCTTATCGTACTGCTTCGTGACCCCTTTCTCTTGGTCGCTCCTCTCATCCTTCTCCTCCTTTGCCGATCTCTCTTCTTCAGCACCATCAATCACATTCATCTCACCACACAGCGCGATCCGATGCTCCCTGCTTTTACCCCATAGCACGCTATACAGGCCTCCAACGAGAAGCAGTCCACCCAAGATACTGCAAAAGGAAAAGGAAGGCAAATGAATTCAAAGTTTCGAATGGTTGCAGAGTTTCACAGTCGTCGAACAGCTACCTGCCGAGGTGAACGATCTCCCCTAAGAAGAAGGACGAGCAGAAAATGGTGAAGACAAAGCCGAGCGGGTTCCACACGGCGAGGAAGACGGGCCCTTCATGTCCGCGCACCACGCTTGTAGGTAGTAGGATACTCCCGTCACCACAAACCCCTGAAACCATCAATGACTTCCATTCCATCAATAACTCGTTTGCAGTCTAGGGAGAGGAGTAACAGGATTAAGATGAAGAGGGAGCTCCTTAGAGCAGGTCTAACAGGCCCCTTATAACCCGCCCACCCCGTAAAATTCCGGCGACATACGGGGCAGGCGCGGTTTGGGCCGTCTAGCAGGCCCCGTATTCGGGCCGCCCCGTTTCGGCGGAATACGGGGCCCGGGATATCGGCCCCTCCGCCCACTATTTATGCCGGCCGCAGGTGCGAGTGAGGGGTTAACCCCTCACTCGCTACCCTAGCTCCGCCGTGCGCCGCCGCCGCCTCCACCTCTGCTCCGGCGAGCAATTACTTTCTCCCCCGCGCCGCATTCGACCCCAGCTCCGCCATGGACGCCCGCGGCCGCAGTAGCGCCTCTCCGGCGAGCGGATCGAAGCGATCCCGCTCGCCGGACAACGTGGTGGACGCGTGGCGCTTGAAGTGCAAGCGCTCCGCCGCGGGTAGCCGTCGTGCGGCCTGCAAGTACGCCGGCGCGTACTACATGCCGGAGAAGCTCCGAGGACTTCGCGGCCGGTGGGCGGTGGTACCGACAGGATCCGCCGCTCAAGCCTATGAGCGGCGCCGAGTCGAGGCGTGGCGCGGCTGAGTGGGAGCGTGATCGCGCGGCGAAGGCGGCATGGGCTGTGCGCATCGGCGGCACCGGCGGCGGAGGAGGCGGAGGCGAGGAGGAAGCGGAGGCCGGCGAGGAGGAAGCGGAGGCCGGCGAGGAGGACGCGGCATTCTTGCGGGCGTTGGCCGAGTCGGAGGTGGAGGCCGCCGAGAAGGCGCGGGCGGAGGCAGAGGAAGAGGCGGCGGCCGTCGCCGCCGTGGCTGAATTCCGGGCGAAGGAGGCCGCCGCCGGGGCGGAGGAGGAGGCTGCCGCCGGGGCGGAGGAGGAGGCTGCCGCCACCGTTGATTTCGTGCCATACATCATCCTCGAGTAGCTAGGATCGCTATGTATATGTATGATCCAATGTATGATCAATGAAGAAGAACTATGGTTTCATTTTCCCGGGGTTTTAATTTTTAAAAATACGGGGCCAAATACGGGGTCTGCTAGACGGAATGGTTGAGCAAGACGCACTTTTGGGATACGGGGCGAAAAAATAGCGTTATACGGGGCAGAGAAATAAGGGGCCTGTTAGACATGCTCTTACTGTGTATAGGACGGCGAGCAAGGTGATATCGAACCGGAGCTGCCACCTGGAGAAGTCCCTCTCAGCGACCAGGGCGACGACGAAGCACTGAACGGCGCTGAAGACGCACTGCGTGGCCGTGACGAGCAGCTTGTTGGGGTACTCCTTCAGCAGCGCCGCCTGCAGGACGATCCACAGGGACCACGTCACATTGGCGAGGAGCATCAGGAACGTGCCCTTGATCCACGTCCCCCTCGTCGCATCTCCCCCGTCTGCATGGGCGGCAGCCAAGGCGCGGTGGTGGTTCACTGGGTTTAGGGAGGGCCCGATGTAGAAGGCGATGAGGACAACCCCGGCGAGGCAGAACGCAACCCCGGTGAGCTTGGCGATGCCTGAAGGGCTCCTCGGCTTCACCACTTCCATCCTGCCAAGTAGGAGTACATATGCAAGTGTCAGTGCTAGTTGCTTAATTTTCTATATTTTTTAAAAAAACATAGCGATTACTGTATTGGTACCTCAGTAGAATCGCTATGAAGAAGGTCACCACAGGCATGGAGTTGCTGGTTGCAGATCCCACGGTTGCAGACGTGAACTTGAGGCTCACGTTGTACACATTCAAGCTAAATGTAGTCCTGGAAACAAAACCATTATCATCATTCATTCATCATTCAATTTTATGCATTGAACATCCTACTGCAAGAACAGCTTACCCGATCAAGGCAAACAAGAACAGCTTCAGGAGCAACCAGAACGACAATGAGCGTGCATTTTTCCTGCAAAATAATAGGTTTGGAAGTTCATCGACCATTGATTTCTTAACTTTTTCCTTACTACGTAGCTTGAAGTAGTGCCAGTTGACTGTTGTTACCTTTCGAGGAGAATGGCTAGAGGCAGCAAGAGAAGAGAGGCGGCCGCCTGGCGGTAGAAGATGAAGACGTAGGTGTTCATCCCCTGGTTGAAGGCTGCCTTGGAGACGATGAACATGCCAGTGTAGATGACCTGTATGATCACCGCGATGACGTACGGCATCTTCCCGTCCACCCCCATGATACCAAACCACGGGGCTATGTCAGGAACAGCAGAGATCGCCTCTGCTGCAGCGTAGTGTGAACCAATTGATCTGTCGCCTCTCTGGTCTGTGCTGGACTGACTGAATCTGCAACTAGTTACCTAGGTTCTTATACACATGGAGAGGTGCACACTGAGCTGGAGTAGTGGTAGTACATCAAGCTGATATGGCTTAATTAGGCCTAGGAAACGACCTGGTAGCTAGGACCTCAGTTCCTACCTGCCTTCGGTTAAGAGCAATTTCAATAGTGTAGCCAGCTGCTGGCTATAAGCCAAGTACCATGTTATCTATAGCCAGCTTAGAGCCAACATATACAATAGTGAGTTATAAGAATGTAGTACTTTATTAATATATGGTCCACCTTTCACTCGCACAAAGTGCTTAGGAGTACGTGCTAGAGCTGGCCCTTGAGCTCACTCTCCTTCTCTCTCCTCCTGTCTCTCCTCCAACTAAGCAATAATATAATATTTTAATCCTTATAGTCGGCTGACTAGGACTTATTGTACTTGCTCAGAGAATCTATTCTAGAGTGGTCTACGCCTATGTTAACACTTAACAGTAGCTATCAATAGTAAAAAAAATTGTTATCAGTAGCAATCTTGATGGATTCAAGTGTTCAACACCAGAAGACGGTGCGTCAAAAACAACAATACATGCTCCATGGTTTGTGTGCTGAACGCAGACTCAACTCCAAATTTAAAATTTAGACCGGCTCCCTTGACGACTTTCTTCTTTTCAATTACTGCATTCCACAGCAGAGGCACACGCAACAAAAAATATGGTACTACTATGATACTCTGATATTCGCTGATTTGGTTGAACACTATTGCTCACATCACATAATATGATTCCAAGCAGCGGGATCTTCTGTCGGCCTGGGAGAAAACAAAAGGCAACCTCGTTAGCAGCCAGTCAAGTCTATGGAAGTCAAATTAACAAGTCCTTGTGCCACATGTTTGTACCCTGTCGTGTGATCGATACGTGTAACCATTTCTAAGCATAATTAGGATCGTGCCGTCTAGTATCTACCTTTACTTAAGCTGTAAGCCTAATATCAAACATGCATGCTGTTTACTTATTTATTCAGAAAAATCAAACATGCATGTTCTCCATCCCAAAAGAATCATCAGAGGGAGATTTCCGACGCATCATGATCTCGACGTACAGCTACGCAAGTCGCCAATTCTTGTGTTTTCACCATACTTTATAGCAACTTTGCCATCACAGCCAACCACTATGTAAATCAGTGCAGAACGACTGAAACGGAAAGTCGAAAACACCCGCTACAGGGTATTCCTCTGAGAATGAAATGTCATACTCTTGCGAGTGGGTGCAGTAGCCCTATGTTGGCTTTGTGACTTTACAGAGATAATGTTGTGCTTGATAAAAATTTGACCCCTCTACACTTATATTAGCATTGAAATTTTATAATCAATATCATATGCATTATCACTGAATTTTTCAATGCAACGATCAAGGATAGGAGAAATAATACATTTACAGCACGAGCACATGCACAATTTTTATTTTTTATTCGTCAGTAGTAAAAATCATTCTCATAAGATCCCATAAAAACAAAACACCACACTCCTGAATTTGGTTGATGTGTAATAATTAAATCTATCCTTCCTAAAATACTAAGAAATTGAGGTTCAATACTAAGCACTTCAGACTAACAAAATATGAGTACATTGTAATCTGAAGTGCTTCTTGTGTTCTTGAGAGCAACAGTTAATATCATAAAGTCTACAAATTGCCCTAGCAAGATCATCCAATAAATTTAACAAGCTTCAGTTTTGGCTGTTGTCCCAGGCCAAGATCATCTTAATTGGAGTGCGGTTGTTAAAGTGATTGCAGTTTCAGTTTGGGCTATTGACCAAGGTACTACCTCCATGCCAATTTATTAGTGTATCACACACTTCAAGAAAAACTTTTAACCATTAATTTGGTCAATAGTATATAAGATACATACCACAAAATTTATATTATTGAAAACATTTACAATATGAATTCAATGGTGTGGCTTTTTTGGCATATATCTCATATTTTGTTGACCAAATTAATGGTCAAAGTTTTTTTCCGAAGTGTGTATACCCTAGTAAACCGGTATGGAGGGAATATATAGTTTGCGGTAGTAACCGCTGCTCTCCAGGAGTGGTAACAGAGGAGATGAACGGGGCGCTAATGCTTGTGCTTTCGGACAAGGAGATAGAAGATGCACATTTTTAGATGGGCCCAACAAACAGCGGAGCCAGCTGGGGCGGGCTTGAACACTAGGTTGACATAGTGTCTCATTGACTCTCGAACCCACTGTCTACGTGGTGAACCTCTGTTGGGGATCACCGGTGGCCCTCTAGGACTTGGAATGGGACGTCGTTGACTTGTACCACCTAGCTCTGAGCTCCTCTCCATGATGTGCATCGTCAAAGCAAAATAAAACAAAGATCTCATCGCAGTGATGAACCACTCACAACAGTAGCACTCAAACCACCACCGAAGATAACACCCGGACTACAAACGAGATTCTCCAGAAGCAACATCTCCAAGAAGGAAAACAATGCACAAGCGTAGTCATCGCCCGATTGAAGATCATGGGTTTTCACCATGGATAAGGTCCGAGTTTACAATACAATGACTTCCGAATGACATTGCCACATACAACCAATGAAGGGCAGGTCTTGGGTTTTCACCCTGGAAATCGTGGCTCGGTACTCGAGGAGCACCACCAATGCAGTCCACCTGTGCTGCCACCCCCACTTGCCAAGGTTGTTGTTGTAAGTTGCCAAACACCTGATACGGGGAGAACCTGTGCAGCCGTGTCAACCTCCGATCGTAGTCACCATAGCTTTCTCCACCTCCATGGAAATCTATATTAAGACATGTCCCATGGAAAAAAAGGCGAAGCTTAGCTCCTCGCCCAAATGAAGCCATTCTGGCTAAAGGTTATGGCGCTCTAGGTATCTAGTACCAGCCCGTGTCGAACTGTGGAAATCTCCAAGAGAGGAAGACCGGTACTTGTGGGCGGCCATTTCGAGGAGGCCGACATGAAGCAGATCGACGTCTTAGTGCTCGAAGAGCAGCAGGGCCGGACCACCTTTATTCTTTGATGCAGACAGGCAGGCCCCCACGACGCCATCCCTCGCCCAACGGATCCGGCCGCCTCCGACGAAGGAGGAGACTACCACCATGCCCGGGGTCGGAGCCCCCGACATTCTCATGTTGCGGGTCTAGCCCAGAGCACCACCAGGTGCCGACGATTGGAGACGTCGAGTTGCAGAGAGGTACGCTTCCCATCTGAACCCATCTAGGCTCAACTGTACCGCCAAGGTACCTCTAGTTGTCGCCATCAGCAGCACCACTGCTGAGTGGGCCGGCGAGAGCCGCCACCGCAACCCAGCCCGTGGCAAAGGAAATCTACCGCCACGCCGCACGGGCTTTGCCCGGCGACGCCCCAGATGCTAGAGGCGGGAGGAGAGGTGCGCGAGGGGGGGGGGGGGGGCAGGGACAAAGCTGCTTCATTGTCACCGGTGTCAGAGGACACCAATGATTTTTGTAAAACTCTCACTAAATCTACACTAATCACGTTTTATTTGGGAAGATGACACCACTGAAAATAGAGCTGACACCATCGGATCAATTTTCCAGCTTCGTCCATAGGGAAGGCGAGGGAGGAGGCGTGTGCTGGGCGCCCCGGTCCAGCGCTGCGGCCGCTGCATGGGGGAGGAGGGCGGAGGATTTCGATGGGAGATTTGTCAGATAGCTTTCTTGTCGAATTTACTTCGTAGATGACTGGGCACAAACACATAGCATACGATGCAGATGCCTAGAATCTCCTTTTTCGGAAAAAAATTGAGTTAGAAATCTTAGTGCCAAATCATAACCGGTATAATTAGGACCCACGGTACAAACAACAGAGTAGGTTAATCTGTATGCGTGGAAAAATGCGGTGGATAGATTTTTTTAATACCTGGTGGACATCCACCGAGCTGAAAATCTATCACGGGGTAGTAAAAGATCAGTGCATGATCCGTTTTCAATAAAGAAGCTCTGCCTGCCCGATCGATGACACATAGTTCCACGTGACTTGCTGCAGATTGGAGTGTGCCCTGGAAGGCACGGACAATGACCCACGACACAAGGTCCTTGTCTATGAAAAATGAGTTCCACTTCTCTATGTCATATCGCTTGATCCATCCCGATTTCCACTACTAAGAGCCCATAAACTTAACCAGCTGCCTAAAGTACGTACGTGCCTGGCCATGGATGCAAGCAATAAGCCTTACGTTGTTGCCGTCATCATACAGCTCATCTACACTGGCATGTTCGTCGTCTCCAAGGCAGCCTTCAACCGAGGCATGAACACCTACGTCTTCATCTTCTACCGTCAGGCAGCTGGCTCTATCCTCCTGCTGCCTCTCGCCCTTCTTCACCAAAGGTAAATGACGATCCATCTGAACCTGAGTTATGCACTGAGTTGCAATTTACGTAACCTGAGTACCTGACACAACCTAGCTAGTCTTTGCCGGAATATATATATGTACGCTGAACTGCAATTTATGTGTAGGAAAAACAGCCGATCAGCACCGTCATTCGTGTTGCTGCTGAAGCTCTTCTTCTGTGCATTAATCGGGTACGCCACATCGTTTCTACAGTATCTTCGCCTTTTCGGAGTCAGATTTAGAATGCGTTATCAGAAAGAAATCAACCCCCTATCCTATATATTGCCCATCTTTGGGTGGGTTTCCTGCAGGATCACATTCAGCTTAAATATGTACCATGTGAGCCTCAAGTACACCTCCACAACTGTGGCGGCTGCAACGGACAACTCCTTGCCAGCGGTTACTGAAGGATAACGTTGCATAGAAAACAAAAATTTTCCTACCGCGAACACGCAATCCAAGCCAAGATGCAATCTAGAAGACGGTAGCAACGAGGGGGTATCGAGTCTCACCCTTGAAGAGATTCCAAAGCCTACAAGATGAGGCTCTTGTTGCTGCGGTAGACGTTCACTTGCCGCTTGCAAAAGCGCGTAGAAGATCTTGATCACGATCGGTTCCGGCGCCACGAACGGGCAGCACCTCCGTACTCGGTCACACGTTCGGTTGTTGATGAAGACGACGTCCACCTCCCCGTTCCAGCGGGCAGCGGAAGTAGTAGCTCCTCTTGAATCCGACAGCACGACG